>NC_052501.1:79364502-79664502 GCF_016617805.1 Bactrocera tryoni
TGAGCCTAGATATATGGCGTTGGCAAAAAAGAAATGAAATTACCTTTCTGACTATATAAATAAAAAGGTTCTTCTATATTCGTACATTGTGATTAAATTCTAGTAACTTCCAAGAAGTAATCCAATTTGCACTTTTATATTAAACTGACATTTGCTAAAACATAAATACGGACGTAATCATTTTTAAAGTGGTTAAACACGACAAGCGAATTAAACCGAAGCAGGACAGAGGCTCCAATATACGTCAATACTCGCCTGTGAGTAAGGATAAACTTTGTGACTGACCTTAACTTGCTACACATGGGTTACATTATTATAGGTTTGGTGCGCATATGGAATGGATATATGTATACTCCACACAGCCCACCAACTCGGAGCTAAAAAGGAATTGGAATACTTGCAAGACGAAAACCATTATTTTAAAATCATTATTCGCAATAATAAACTGTTTGGCACATTACGAAAACATGAAGTAAGTTTCTCAAGACAACTCAACTGTCGACTGTCAAAGCTGAATGTGGCGCGTACAACAAACAGCACATACGCTAAACGAGTACTCCAGCTGAGACCCACGTATGGCAACGCCACCAGAATCACAGAGGGTCGCTCGTCATTACAACTGAACTTACACTACCAACGGCCGGGCCGTCCGGGTTGCCAACCGCCAGCCGGAAAAAGGACATGTGTAAGCGCTCGGTGTGTGCGTAGTTAATGGCAGGAGGTGAGGGTCATAAAAGTGTCACTTTGGCAGCGGCCGTAATGAATTTAACGGTACACCAGTGGGGTCGAGCCAAAGAGCTGTACAAAAAAAGAGTAAATGCCAACAACAACTGACAATTAGAAGATATAAGCATAACTTAATAGGAAGTCAGTCGTCTAAAAGAAGTCAAAATGTTGTGAGGCGGCCGCTGCCAGCGCGGGCTTCAGATAAAGTCGTGTTGAACACGCTTTGTAGCGACATCGACCAGTAAGATTAAATATTAATGCCAAGGTGTGTTGACTCCGTCTCTGCAGCCGCCGTCGTAAGCTTAAATAATTTTGTGGCTATGAATTTTTAACTTCAAATGTTTGTGGGCACAGGCAGACGCTGCGACACTAGTAGCGGCCGTGTAACCCACGCTTGTGTGCCTTCAACATTTGTGTGTGGACCGTGTGGTTGCGCTAAACATCATTTTTTATCCGCCGTCGCCTTTTCGAAACCAATTGAAATTGAAGTGCATAAAGCGGCTAAAATTTGGTGTTTATGTTTTGAACAGCCGTTGTGACGATGGCGTCATCAAAGCTGGCTGAGTGGCTTAGAGGCCTGTAGCTGGAGATGTCCTTAAAGTCCTTTCAGAAATTTGAAAATGAGGAATTTAAAAGACTAGCAGTTCTACCTCGTGAGCTGTCATCAATCTGTCAGCATTTTTTAAACAAAAAACCTCAGGGAGTAGCTTTAAATACAAAAATGGTTTTTCGCTTGAGAAATATACAGCTTCCACGTCTTCAGAGCTATAGCTTTTATATTCTACTAGTATGCGTTACTTGTTGTCTATTAATCGCCACCGAATCTTGCGTCAAAATAAACTGAGGAAATCGGTCATGCTAAAAGCATTATCGATACGAAGTTCATCCTTCTTCGGAAGTCAGTTTCATCGTTGGTGGATCCATAGAAGTGGCGTAATCATCTTTAAGTCTCGCAAAATGTCACTACTCTCAACACAACCTTCAGGGAGGGAAGACGGTCAATCAATGTTTTTTGTCCACTCAAAGCTTATCCTTCTTCGGAAGCCAGTTTCTTCGTTGGTGGATCCGTAGATGTTGCTAAATCACCATTAAGTGTTCTTACTATCAATATAATCTTCGAGGAGGAAGTCGGTCAACCAATGCTTTATGTCGATACAGAGTTCATTCTTCTTCGGAATCCAGTTTTTTCGTTGGTGGATCCATAGAAGTTCGCGAAATGTCTCTAATTTCAGTAGATCCTTCGGGAAGGAAGTCGGGTCATCAATGCTTTAAGTCGGTACAAACTTTATCTGTCTTCGTAAGCCAGTTTCTTCGTTGGTATATCCATAGAAGCTTCGTTTTCACCTTTAAAAACTGTCCCCACTATCAGTAGAACCTTAAGGGAGAAAGTCAGTTAATCAATGCTTTATGTCGGTGCAGAGTTCATTCTTCTTCGGAATCCAGTTTCTTCGTTGGTGGTGGATCGATTCGGTCAATCAATGCTTTATGTCGGTACAAATTTCATCTGTCTTCGTAAGCCAGTTTCTTCGTTGGTAGACCCATAGAAGCTTCGTCTTCACCTTTAAGTTCAAAAACTGTCCCTACTATACGTAGAACCTTCAAGGTTTCCGAAGTTCTGGAACTAAAAACTAAACTATGTTAATTGGTCCGCCATTCTTGAGATTAGTCGCGTCCAGAAATAACATATTTCGGTTCTCCAGACTTTTGAGTTTGGTCTTACTTCCTGTGCTTCTTTATCCTTATCCGTTTCGTAAGCTTATTCCATATAGGAATGCTTGGTAGCAGATACTTGAGCCCTGTGTTCAAATTGACGTTCCACACTATCAGAGATCAAAGCTTTCCGGTCTTTATAGTTCTTTATTCATAACCGACTTTCATTGAATGTTGTTCCAGATCCTCTTACGCGGATGATAATGGAAAACTGCCGATAAGTAGGTCAGCTCAACTACATACATGAACATCTATCTGGACTGCCAACTAGTGATCCATTTTGTGAAGATTGTCAAGGATTTTGAAAACTCTAGCCAGCGAGATCAGAACTTTTCGGTCCATTATAGTTCTTTACTCAGAAACGACTTTTATCGGATGTGGTTCCAGATCCTCTTACGCGGATGCCGATATAAAACCTCTGATAAGTAGGTCAACTCAACTACATACATGAACTTATCCATCTTCTGAAGACTGTCACAGATTTTAAAAACTACAGTCACTTAATTTAACCGTTAGAAGCGTTAGATCAGAGTTTTTTATGGATACCTGAGGGCCTCCTCACGCTTTGTGGGAGTATCAGCTGTAAAGAACATTAAAGCCTTTACCTCATTTCGCCGCAAATTTAAGAACAGAGCCCTTTGCTTAAACCAAGCATATCATTTTCGACCAGCTGTCACTGTTGACATTTCAACACACATACAAACATAGAAAAAAGGCAAACACGAAACAACAAACAAACTTAATTTCAAGCATCAATTGGACATTTGGCAAATTTGACGATCAATAGTCATTCCGACACAACTCTGATTAGATGCCTTTCGAACCCTTTCGGCCTGGCGTGGCCATAAATGTGATTGTAAATGTGGACACCTCTGGGTGTTTGCTAACGCCAATCACCCATAAAACCGTTTTGGACAGCTTGCGGACTGGCCGATGCGATTGCCTAACGGAGTTTGTGCGGAGTAGCGCACTTCGTACAAACCAATTCAATTACGAAATTGGAAATAACGGTCATAACAGAGTAAATAAAATGGCAGAACAGCAAATAAAATCTGTACGAAATGTCAGGTGGGAGTGGAGACGGAAATTCCGGTGTTTATCGCTTGACATTTGGTCACAGTGTGTCGTTGGCAGGTGCGTGTGGACGCGAGAGAGGTGCGAGTGTTCGAAGCGCTTGTGGTCAGCACACCGTTAGGTGGTAAAATGTGCGTTCTCAGGTGAGCGGAAGGGTTGTTGACGCTTGTTGCGGTCAATTTTATTGGGTTTTGGTGTGTTGAGTGTGTGTGGGTTTATTTATTTGGACGCGGATATGTTTATCTTTGGTGATATGTTTGATTAAGGACCACAAATTGGCACACTTTCTGGCCAATAGACAGCCAATCAAGTGTAGCGAAAAATTTGTTTTTACTTCAGCTTTTATGATGGGCAATTTTAACTGTATATGTGGCTCATTACATGGCATGAATTCAGTAAAAGGACAGACGTTAAAGTGCTTAATAGAAATACATACAGGTATATTGAAAAAATTAATTGGAAAATAGTTTTAAAGTAAAATATTTTCTCTTATTTAATTCTAACTCAAACACTATAAGTAATACTTTTTGATTTCCTTTAAAAATATATGTATATTCAAATAGAATAGTTCATTATCATTAAAAATTTTCTGCATATGAAAAAAATGTTTAAGTATTGCCTACATTTCGGCGCATTGCTGAAAAATATTTGAAATTTGTTTCGACATTTACCTCCAGGATTTCGAAAAATGTAGTCCAATTAGTTGGGAAAAATTGTGTATACTGAAAAAATATTTCCAAGCATTGCCTATATTTAAGCGCTTTGCTAAAATTTTATTGCATTATGTATCACCTTTTACTTTTAACTACTTCTTTCTTAAAAGTCTAGTTCACTACAGTGAGAAAAATTTTTTATACGGGGAAAAAATATTGCAAAATATTGCCTACATTTTGGCACATTGCAAAAAATTTTTAAATTTATTTCCTTTACTCAAAGTTTTGAAAAATTATAATTTATTTACTTGGGAAACATTGCGTGTATGGAAGACATATTGCCAAGTATTGCCTACATTTAGGCGCAATGCTAATTTTTTTTGGAATCTGTATCATCGTTTAGTTCCAGCTTTTCGAGCAAGTATATTTCATTACTATGAGAAAAATTGCGCAAATTGGAAAAAGATATTGCTAAGCATTGCCTACATTTTGGCGCATTGCTGAAAAGTTTTGAAATTTTTACCTAATTTTACTTCCAGTTTTTCGAAAAAGTATAGCTAATTACCATGAGAAAAATTGTGTAAACAGAAAATAAATATTCTCAAGATTTGCCTACTTTTCAGCGCATTGCTCAAATGTTTTCCATATTGTATCTGCTTTTACCTCCAGCTTTCGAAAAAGTATAGTTAATTACTAAAAAAAAATTTGAGATTTATTTCTTTTACTCCCATTTTCGAAACAGGAGGAAAATTTTGTACACCTAAAAATATTGCCAAGCACTGCCTACATTTAGGCGCTTAGTTGAAAAATTTTTGCAATTTGTATCACCATTTACTTCCAGTTTTTCGAGCACGTATAGTTAGTTTACTTGGAAAAAATTTTGTTTGCCGGTAAATAATATTGCCAAGCATTGCCTACATTTTGGCGCATTACTAAAATTTTTTGAAATTTCTTTAATTTTTAGAAATGTCTGTATGATTCAAGGAGACCCAGAGAAAAGTGAAAGTAGAACGTTTTTTTTAGACTAACTGGTATATATCGACATCTGATAACATACGGGTTGGAAGTTTCTATGTCAACTGTGCTGGAAGCAAGTTTTCGAACCGGAAAAGTGTCAGTTTCAAACATTCTTACACATTTAACATGCCTGCTAACAAGATGAAATTTTGACAGCTGTTTAATTCAATAATATGTGACTCAAATAGCATATTCCAAAGATCATAATACTTGTAAGTTGAAGCCTATTGGAAAAGGTAGATAGAAGAACTCCACATTGTCAGGTGTTCCAATTCAAATTTTTTTGAACCTTAAATTGCTTCCTCAAGCCATGACACGACAGTATACACTAACCTAACTTTACAATAAGCGTATTGTGACCCTGATAAATGGTTCAACAGCCTCTCAAATGAAGGGAAGAGAAGAGTCTGAAGAGCGTGAAATCCTTGGCCGCAACGTGGGAGCTCTTACTAGCCTTTGGGCTGAGTGACTCGTCTTCAGACATCAGATTATAGAATAGTATTATGCTTTATGGAAGAAGACGAGTTGGAAACATCTCAACACTGCTTTCTTGGTTGTCCTGCGTTTGCAAGATCAAGGCATCCGACTCCCCACCGTACTGGTGGGAATAAAAAGAATACAGTTGAAGCAAAACCTTGCCCTGATAACGAGTTTTCGGGCAATGCACCAGACAAACCAGCCATCAAAAATTGGTATGCTTAGTTTAGACATGGTGACATGAGCACCGAAAACGGTGAAAGCAGTGACCGCCCCAAAATGGCTGTTATCGAACAACATCAAACAAGTCCACAAAATAATTTTGGATGACCGTAAAGTGAAGTAAGGATAGCAGCTACTGTAAAGATAACAACTGCACGTGTACATCATATCATTCACGAGTATTTGGGTACGAGAAAGTTCCGTACAAAGTGGGTGCCACGAGAGCCCACTTTTGGCCAAAAACAACGACGACTTGACGGTTTGGAACATTGTTTGGAGATGTTCAAACGACTTTTTGCAAAAGTTATGTGACAAAGAATGAAATAAGTCTCCATCTTTTCACTCCGAAGTACAATCGACAGCCAACCGAGTGGACTGCACACGATGAACCCGCTCCAAAGCGTGGAAAAACTCAACAGTCGACTGGCAGGGTTATGACGTCTGTATTTTGGGATGGAATGATGGAATCATTTTTATTGACTACCTTGAAAAGCAGGTATCAACAGCGATTATTGCTGTCCGTTCTTGAACCGTTTGAAGGACGAAATTTCTGAAAACGGCCGGAATTGAAGAAAAGGTAAGTGCTATTTCATTGCACCGAGTCACAAGTCAGTGAAAACGTTGTCAAAAAACCATGAATGGTTTCGAATTGCTTCCGCATACATTTTATTCTCCAGATCTGGCCCCAGCGACTATTTCCTGTTCTCAGATCTCAAAAAACATGCTCGCTTGGAAGAAATTTTCGCCGAGTGAAGAGGTGATCGCCGAAACTGAGGCCTACTTTGAAGCAAGAGACTTCAAGAATTGCATCAAAAAGTTTGAGGATTGCGATAATCAGTGTATCAGCCTTGAAAGAGTATGTTCAATGGTGGCCGGGGACTTTTCAATTGACCCGTTAGTATACCGAGAAAGTCAAATAAAAGTTATTGAATACAAAAATATGTATGCCAACAAAGGATTAGGCTAATCAATACACCAAATAAACAAGAACGAAATGTAAATATGTGTGTATTGAGTATGTATGTGTGTGTAGGTAATTTCAAAACTAAAACAAAAACCGTTATTTACCCTTTGTTTTAACTGAGTTATGTGTGTTTTAGGCAATTTCGAAGTTAATCTATGGCAAATATTTCGGTGCACCGCTGTGCTTTTGTTGTACAACAATTTTTTGTTTTGTTTTTGGAAAATTTTGCACACCTCATTGATTTTGCGTAAACAATAAAAGTGGAGTGAAGTGAGGATGCCAGCAGCCAGCACTGCGATATACATATGTATATGTATGCATGTATATATGTTTGTACATATACATACATATGTACAATAAAGTACACTCAATATCAATCCGCATAATTGACTTTGACACACTGAAATGAAATATAATGAAGTGAAATAAATTGGAATGGCATGAAAATGAAATGATGATGCTTAGTTGCACTTGCCACACATATACACACATACATATATGCATACACATGTGCATATATTCATCTAGGAATTCATAAGGAATAATGAAAATCATTCAATTTTAATTACAAAACCGCAAAGGCGAGCAAAAAATCAAATCAACTTGTAATTAACGTTGCTGGCGGAAGGAAGAAGCCGAGCCGAAACGAGCAGACAGTTGATTATGCTGCGCAGGCTGAGGCGAAGGAGATGGAGGCGGAGTATATATGAAGACCGAGATTACAATAATGATTGTTTGGCAGCAAAATGATTGCTACTCACGCCATTGCCGCGGTGTGTGGGGAGTGTCGGTGCGGCTGCTGGATTGCCGTGGAAGTATCATAACAATTTTCACGCTTATAAAAATTGTGCTCGTAGTGTAATTTCGCAGAAAACTTTTTCGCCACGGTTACGTTTGTAAGTGTGCTAAAATAAAGAGTCAGAGATACATGCACACATTTACACTCATACGACCCAGTAGGGAAGTTGCTCGTTTAGGCGAGCTAAATGCACTGATTGACCATCCCAAACTAGATAAGGCAAAAAAATACGCAGGGAAAAAATAATTGTGAAGATAGTTAATGCAAATAAGTTGTTTGTTTTAACTTAAAATTATATTAAAATAAAAAAAATAACAATTTAACTTTTTAGTGTACTTTTTTCAATATATGGCAACTCTGTCGAAATTTAATTTTAATGTCTTACTTTACTTTTATAAATATGTGGCAACTCCGTTTTAAAATATGTCAAAATAATATTTTACTTTACTTTCTCCAAAATCTGGCAACTCTGCTTCGAAAGGTGCCAAAATTAACATTTTACTTTCATGAAATGTTTCAAATCTCTGTTACGAAATGTGTCGAAATTAGCAATTTACTTTACTTTTCCAATATCTGGCAACTCTGATTCAAAATAAGTCAAAATTAACATTTTACTTTGCTTTTTCCAATAGCTGGCAACTCTGTTTCATAAAATGTCTAAATTAACTTTATACCTTACCTATTACATAGATGGCAACTCCATTCCTAAATTTATCTAAAAGAAATTTTTACATCTCGATTGAAATACTAGTATATGACGATGTGGCAACTCTATGTCTAAAGTTACTTTTTACTTTACTTTTGTGAATAGCTGGCAGCTCTGATCCAAAATATAGCCGAATTAAAATATTTTTCCTTTAATATTTCATGTGTCACATTTAGATATGAATCTCAAGAAACGGTTTCAAAACAAGACATAACCTTAAAACCGCCTCTCTTCTTCTCCAAAAACAAGAATGTAGCGCTAATATAATTGACGCAGTTACTGTAACTCCTTGCTTCTTACTGAAACCACGCTAATCATGTCTATACCTCCAGTGAAAGAAAGAATAGAGCCTCGGATGGGAGACTCCCCTTTTGATGACGTCCACGGCAAACGCAATAAGGATTATTATTTAAGGGCATGCACCTGGAATATCCTGTCCCATAATTGGGTTCCGCTGCACCTGGTTGATGTCGCCGTAAGAGTAAAGGCGCACATCACCACCGTCCAAGAAGTGCGATGCACGTTACATGGACTCAGAGGAGTAGGTCCTTGTGGCATTTACTACAGTGGACATATAGAGGAGCACAAATTCGGTGTGGTATTCGTGGTGGGAGAGAGACTAAGTCGCCAAGTCCTAGTCTTCAGGCCGAGTGAATGAACGTCTAACCACAATCCGCATTAAAGCGAAGTTCTTCAACATATCGCTGATTTGCACCCACGCCCCGACGGAATTGAAAGACGATGTGGCCAATGATGTTTTCTATGAGCGCTTGGAGCACACTTATGAGAGCTCCCCCCGTCACGGGTGGGCAAAGAAGGTACCTTTGGAGCAATGGTCGGCAAATTCAGCATCTATAATGAAATTATCTCTCTGCAGCCCTGCCCTAATCCCTTGCCTCGCTGAAACTCTATGAAATAGCAATAGTCTTATTTTGAGATTTTGAGATTTTGAGATTTTTTGAGATCTATAATATATAATCTAAAAATGTTGTTCCAGATACTGAAGCCATACTCATATATCATATCATTAATTAATGACCAAATACCTTTAAATCAAAGAGGCTTCACCGAGCCATCCTGCAGGTACACCATCAAATCTTGATCAGTACCGTCCCAAATGAGCTTGGCACTTGGCTCGACAGCCAACATTCACGTGGGGAAAGTGACACTAAGTTTGATTAGAAGACACTAAAGGGATTTGAGTCTTATTAAGTTGCTACTGGTTTGAAGCCACGACCTACATAGCACTTTTTTCAACACGAATGTCGTGCACAAGATTTTTGTGGAATATACCGAATTTGAATCAATATTTCCCACAGGGTCACAGTCTGCAGCGTGTGTGCAAGTTTCTCCTTAGTGTTTGCACTCTTTCGCACTTTTCCTAGTTGTTCATTTGTTCGGCAACGCGCCATGTCTCCCGCCCCTCACCACGATTGGCTGCTTACTGCCACTGCTGCTTATTAAAAGAAACGACTCTGACTATGCGAAGAAATAATAAACTCAAACCGCTATTATTATTACACGAGCCACACTGATACCAACCACATCCAGACACACATATATATACATACATATAGTATATACTCTTGTACCAGGCACATTAGTGTTATATGAGCGCGATTGGAATTGGCATGTAATGCGTGTGTGTGTATAGCTGAAAGAAATTTCCCCAAGGAACCAGAGACGTCTTTTATTGTGGCAAGAATATAGATGTATCAAATAGAAATTGGAAGCGTCGCAATGCAGTGTTGCAAGGTGTCGGTTGGCTGTGGGGGCGGGTGGTGGACTGAGATGCTATGTGCTTGCTGGCATCATAAACTTGGCTTAACCTCGTAGTGCTGTTGAATTATAGCGAGTTTAGTTGGAGCAAAATTTATGCTAAGAAAAATGCCAAAAATAATTGCTCTTTGCTGCAAAGGCAATGGCGGGAAAGCACAACCGAATTGTGAATTAATCATGCAGCCAACAATAAAAACACAAAAACCCTTTTTTCTACTTCGTCAACGCCGACCACGTACCGGAATTATGCCAGACAAATGCTAAACAAATTGAATTAAAACTTTTACACGCTGACAACTTTTGGACAAGCCGCGCGGCATTCATCAAAAAGTGCGTAGTTTGTGGGTGTGCGTGTTCTTTTCTACACTCGCTAAGTTGGCCGAGGTAAGGGAAAGTGTTGGGAAAAGCATAAAAATGCAATAAAATCGGCGACGCGCGTTGTGACTTTGCAAGAGCCAAACATTTTTCACGCATTTTTCATATTTTTCTCACTTTTTCTCCCTTTTAAAATTTTTTTCTTATTTTTTTCAATTTTTTCGGGTTTTCCGACTTTTTTCGCTCCTTCCTTTTTTTAGTTTATTTCATTTAGCACATCTTTTGCTTGTTATTAAATTATTTACTGCCCTTCGTAGTAAAATTACAATCTGTACGACAAGTCAACAAAATTATGAACACGCAGCGTTGCTTTGGCGTTTTTTTTTTCTTTTTTTCTGTCGCTCTCGGCAGCTTGGCCAATCCGTCGCGTTTTGTTTGTAAATAAAATGTGCAAAAGACAAAGTTTTTTCGGCGTCGCCAACTTGGACCTTGGCCACATGCAGTCAAAACGGCAAAAATTAACTAATAAAAAATACAAAGAAATCCACAAAAAAAAAAAAATGTTGTGGCGTCCATCTCGTGGGAAATGTGAAACAGTAAATGAAAATAAATGAAATTTTGTAAGTTGGAATTTTTTCTGTTTGATTTTCTTCGCACATAAACTCGTGGCTTTGATTCGCCAAACAGTCGCCAGTTCGTTAATAATCGTACGCAATCGCTACAAGTTGGCCGACCGCTTGGCCACCACGTCCTTCGGCTGCCGTTCAAGTTTAGCTTTAATTGAAGAAGCATTTAAAAAAGGTTTTCTTGTAGCTAACGAAAATCGTGGAAAACACTCCCTTTAATTGAAAAAGGCGTGGAATTAGATTTGGAGTTGGAGTGGAATATTCAAATCTCGTTTTAACTAAATTAAATAAACGCTCGGTAATGATTTTGAACAGCTAGTGTTGGCTGTCAAGCTCTCAGACGAAGGAGCAAGCTGCGAAGAGCTGTTCTCAAGAGGAGTTTGGGAGTTTTTGAGACTACTTTGGAAGTTTTTGAGACTAGTTTGGGTAACAGGGCAGAGAAGAATTGCTGAAAAGCTGATGAGTTGGAAAGAAAGAACAACTCAGTCTCGATGCCGTTGGAGTGGCGGTGTCTGTACCTTGGCGGTCGGCAGATCCCAATGACCCAAAGTGAATCGTAAGAGAAGCAGTGGGCTCTTCACCCTCAGCGAAACTAAACTTTCCCTAATTGTAGGTTTTATAATTGAAAATTATTCCATTTTTGTCCGCACCGATTGGAAAGATCTCACCAGATGCCAGTTAGAGGAAGAGGAATTGAAACGTCTCTATACATTCTGCTCGATTTCCCGTGATCTGAGAGATCAAGGGCAAAAAAATTTGAATAAGTTGCTTAAGGAGCTTCGTTCACACTTAAAATCCACTTATTCTAGTTCTGGCTTCACAAAAGACATAATCAGTCCAAATGCGATCCCTTCTTAGGATAACGTCTGTTACCTAACCCAATCGTCTACGAGATGATGAGGCCGAAGGCCTAGAGACTGGTAAAAGTTCGTTTATAGCAAAGACCGGAAAGAGCTCTCACGCTGGTGCCCATGATTTTGGACCCATTGTCCTATCCTCTATTGAAAATGTTAGAGAGAATCACGATACTTTAGAAGCAGAATACCAAGGGGTGAACTGTTAATGGCCACTAAAGGCAGGTCGGTTAACACTACTTTGATAGATGCAGTGTCTTGACTGGATAGAGCCCTTATGCATAAAAAAATGTTTCTCGACATCGAGGGGGCGTATGGCCGGCGGCGATTATTAAAGCCCTCTAAAAGGTTGAGGTTTAATCGAACCTTAAGCATCTCATTTATAGACTTCTTTGCGACAGAACGAATCTACCGTAGTAGTGCTTAGACCACTCAAAAGCTTAAGAAGAACGACGCAGGGTGGGCTACTTTCTGCACTGCTTTGAATTTGAGTGGTTAATGACCTACTTAAAGAACTCGAGGAACGAGGCTGTTGGGTGATAGCCTACGGTGAAAATGGTATTCTTAGAGTTAAAGGGAAATTCCTAAATAGCGTCTACGTGCTAACCGATGGGTACATTAACGTGGTATACAACCAAGTAAATTTGAAATGATTTTATTTACTAGGAGGTATAAGATATCAAAAGTGCCTCTCCCTTCTTTCGGGTTTCAAGTCTTCTTCTTCTCCTTTAACTTCATTCCTGAAAACTTGGATTACTGCATCTCAGAGGTCACTCGTGGCAGCTTCTTCACTGCTCACATACCGTCGAGAGATATTTTGATAAGGAGAAGTCACTGAAGAAGAGGCGCAGTAAGCTTTTTCACGAATGAGTCAGAGCTAGGAGAGAAAGTTGCTGGAGGGAGTTTTCTTCAAGGATCTCTCCTTCAGACTTAGCCTTAGACTACCGGACCACTGTAGAGTTTTTTACGCTGAAGTGGCTACGAACTACAGCTTCTTTCAAGGAAGTGAACATTCACTCCGACAGCCGAGCGACAATACTAGCTCTGAGCTCGCTAGTCAAGGGGTGTCTGTTCTCATTAAAATAGCTACTTCATCATCAGACTTGTTTGAGTGCCTTGAGCAAAGTTCAGCTTGGTGCAAACATAGGAGTTCTTATTGGACACTGTCTATAAGCAGTGCAGTCTAAGCATCCGTGCAGTAAGGCTAAGAATCTTGGCAGAAGCTAGTTGTCAAAGTTTTCTGAAAGAGGGTGAGTTGGAAAGTGTCTGTACTTTCCCCTCTATACACGACTGAGACTGAAACATCCCAACAGTCTTACCTTCGGCTAGTCAGCAGACTTAGCAGATGCTGATATTAGCCGTTTCAACAAATCTGTGATAGGCTCAAGCTCTGTCTTTGTCGATTTGTAAGGGTTTTATGATCCAATATAAAAGATTTTATAGGTACTAAAGCGGACCGGAGTTCTAAGCTGTCCAATTGAGATCGGTGTTGCTATCGACCTTGTATCCTAATCTAACGTAATCTGATAAGAGATTAGATGAGGTTTAGTACTTGATATGTTATTTGGATTTTAATTACTTCCTATCTTGTTTTCTTCTTTTGTTTGCTTTGACCAATGCAATTTTAGTAAAACATCGCTGGATGCAACTTCTCGAAACTAAAAGATCCAACTTAAAATATTCCCAACTTTTTCAAAAAATACAATCCAATTGACTTCTTAAGTAAAGCAATGTCTTTAAACTCTCAGCAAATCTCACCACCCCCAAAAATTATGTACTTAAAAACTCTACTCAACCTCAATTGTAATCATTCATATCAATTTCAAGCTGGTACGCACGAAATCCTTCGACATACCGACAAACCACCGCTAAACGACAAGGACATTGGTATTTACTCAAACGATTTGCTTTCAGCGGTGAAGCCAGGCCGTCATTTTTAATAAATTCAAATTTTTTATGGATTACATAATTTGTAACCGAAGTCAGTACGCAAAAAAAACAAAAAACCATAAGACAAGCCCGCACAGCAGCGGAAGCATTTGTGGAACTGCTGTGATTGAAAGCTTTTGAATAGCTCAGCGACGTTGCTCAATGAAGGCAATAAAATTGAGTGCTTACTTAAGTAGCGCCTGAGAAGAAAGAAACCGAAAAGTACGCATAAAATAACGGAACAATAAGATGAATGCCAAAAGTAAGCAAAGAATAGCATTTGAATGGATTTAACCCACTCTCTCACTCTCCCACAAGCTGCTTCGCACTCACCACCAGCACTTTTGATGCCGGTCCACAGGTACCGGCGCTCCATCTTCATCTTCATTCGCATTTACATTATCACCATTATCCACTATTATTGAAAGTATCAATAATGTGGCAACTGTGACAATGCAACAACACAAACACACTCAGACCCACACACACGCCAGCGCAGTGCAAAGGCTCGGTTTGCCCAAGCAAAGCTGTAAATTTATCGAAGCTTCTTCAATCAGTTGACAATGCAGTATTTTATTCCTAGCTCAAGCAGTAGAAAGCGAAGCAAATAGACGCGAGCGGTTGGGGGGTAAGCACGAGTTTTCGCCTCAAATGGAATGCAAAGTGTTATGCCTGCGCGAGCTGCTCTCTAAAGCATATTGACAAAGTGTTGTGGGAATTCAAATCATCTCAACAGGGTTTAGCTCTTAAACCTTTTCTTCGGCGCCGCACACCGTGTGAAGGCTTGCGAGTGCTCGTTTGAAGTAAATTGGCAGCTAAAAACGGGAATTCTGTTTGAAAATTGAAAAATGCGACAAATGGAATTTTTGGTGAAATTCACAAATTTACGAATTTAAACTCAACCAATAGAAGAGAGGGTGAGGCGTTCTGATGGTGGCGCTAAGTAGCTGCCGCAAATGCGCTGATAATGGTGGCAATCCTTCATATTTTCCGTTTTAGGAATAAATAGGTAAAAATTATATTTTTTGATTTAAAAAAATCAGTAAAAGATTTGTGAATCAAACAATCAAAGAGTAGGACAGAAAGCCGTTCACACGACAGTCGGGTCCGGTCGTAACCGACACATAATCGAAACGTAACCAAAACGTAACCGGTTTATATCACTTTTTTATCAGTTTTTTATCCTGTCAACTTGGCTGCATTTCTCTAAATTACTTTAGAGATGCATAATCGAAACGTATTCTGAACGTAATCTGAACATAACCGCAACATAACCGTTTCTTATCGGTTTTTATCCTATCAACCTGTCATCATCCCTCTAATTTACTTCAGGGATGCACTTGGGTTTCGAGTCGAAGCAACTTTTCGCTGGCGCATCATCTTCCATGCGGACGACATGGATTAACCAACGCATTCGCTGGGTTTTTTTTTGCGCTTAACCATATCCTTGTTACCCTAACAAGCTCGTACAATTCCTTGTTTTATCTTCTTCACTATTCAGCGCACACAGACGGTTCCAAAGATCTTGCGAAGAACAGTTCTCTCAAAACTCCAAGTGCTTTCTCACCGCAGTTCGTCATCGTACATTTTTCTCGCCGTATTATAAAATAAGAGTAATGAGAGAATTATAGAGAGTAATTTTTCTTCGTCGAGAGGGGGATCTGCTTCTCAATTGCCTAATGAACCCTAAGAAGCACTTGTTGGGAAGAGTTATTCTGCGCTTGATTCCCCAGCTTAGGTTACTGAATATTGGAATTTATGCTGGTACCGAGATATACTCGTACGAAGTCCTTAACTTTTCCAAATTAATTGCTTGTCGAAGGTTCTTCTCCAGGATTTGACGTATTCTAAATGCAACATTTGCAATTAAAATTCACATAAAAGCATTACACATACATATGTATGTTCATATACTGGTGGGTAGTCCTTACAGCATGATCTCACTCATTTAAAACCATTTTCGTATGAATTTAAGCATATGTGTGTACATAAAAGTGTCCTTCATTACCCGTTTTTATTATGTTGCTTTTATTTTTCAAAATAAAAACAAAAAAAATAACAGAAAAATAATGTGTATCTTTACCTTTAGTCCTGTCGTAAATTATCATGATCCTTGCCGCTAATACGTAATTTATTAGTTACCAAAATGTGGCCAAGCTTGTGGGTGCGGCAGAGCCAAACCTGTTGGTCAGCGACATTATAAAGAGCAAACACACACATATGCACTTATATACGTATATACTTGAACACACACACATTCATATAGATATCCTGGCTTGTTCGGTAAGCTTTTGTTTATTTTTATTTGTGCAACCGTCTTCTGTGCGCTGTCACTTGGACTGGTGTTATCTTGCGGTCACCGAGTACAAAAACCCAAACCGCACAACAATAGCAACAACATCAACAACGAAAACTAATAAAAAATAAACACATTAAAAACCAAATGAGGGTTGGCGGGTGGGGCAATGAGCTAAAAAAGGACATATGTGACAAAGAGGCTGCAAGCAAGTGTTCATGTGTGTGTGTGCTCGTGATTGCAGGGGCTGACTTAAGCGCATATAAGTAGATATATGTGTATTTTAGGACACAAAAAGGGTTAGGACACATGAAAACACACACACAAGAACACATGGGAAGATACTTAGACACACACTAACACATAGAAAGTCGCACACACACTCAAACACATCGGCAGTTGCACATTTGTTTGCATTCAACTTGTTCGCTTGCAGCTCCGCTTCCAACGACAAGATAATGTTTATTTAACTTTTATAAATAGACCAAGCGTTAACCAAAAAAAGGTCACTCAATAAGGTCATTTTTGGCTGTACTCGGGAAGATGTCCTTTCGCGATAGCATTTTAAAACAAAGTCTCATTGCCGTTGAGTGGCTTGAGTTGGGCATTCGCAGGAGACACTGGTCAGCTTCCCCAAATTATTGTCACCAATACATAAGCAGACATAAACACACACATACACATATTTGCGTGCGCGCTTTACACTTAAATGCGTGTGCCCGTAAAAGGCTGCCATAAATAAATTAGCTTTTTTGGGTGAAAGCTGACAGTTTTGCATGGAAAATGCATCATCAAAAACAAGCTGGTGTGAGCGTAAATATGTGCATACATAGGTGGAAATTTCAAAACGTAATTTAAACTTTTTTTTAACAAAAAATATGGAAAGAGACGTATTTTCAACAAAAAGAAGAGCGAGGCGCAATGATATGAACGCGAAGAGCTTAAGATATTGGGTAAGAAGAGTCCGGTCTAAAAATTTTATCAGTAGTTAAGGCAGCAAACAAATGGTTTCAGGCCCGTGGACCAGTTTCTGTAAATAATGGAAATCTGATAACAAAAACCCAGAGTACATTCGATATTTGGAAATAACACTACTCGAAACTGCTTAATGACCAGTACTGCGACAGATGAAGAAGAAACCTTACCTACAAGCTACCGCGACTCGACCAGGACGAGAGGGAAACAGCGCAAAGGCGGCTTAAGAGCAACAAATAAATGATGAATACGTGTCCAATGATTGCAATATGAGTGTATTCTGCCTATCCACAAAAATTGAGATCCCGCAGTCTGCGCTAATTATCGCAGAATCAAGCTTCTTGACATTGGGTATAAGGTTCTTTCGACAGTATTGTGGGGGGAAGACTTGAGCCTATTGCAAACAAACTGTTGGTCCTTATCAGTGTGGGTTTAACATAGACATGGCAAATCCACCCTACCAGATTTTCAGAATACGTCGAATCCGGACAAACAGATCGATACCCATGACCTTATTGTCGATTTCAAAGCCGCTTTCGACAGCACTGACAGCAGCTGGCTATTGACCGCCATATCGAAATTTGGTATCCCTTCGAAACTCATCCGGTAATGCAGAATGACGTAGAGCTCAATCATCAGCTCCGTCAAAATCGGGTAGAAACTCTCCGATTCGTTCGATGTCAGACGCGGTTTTAGAAAGGAAATTCGCTTCGATGCAGCTTCTTCAATATAATGCTGGAAAAAGTGCGGCTAACCTGAACCGCTGTGGAACTGTCTATACTAAATATACAATGCTAATGTGATACATCGTAGACCTTAATAACAAAGCCGTCAGCGCAGCCTTTTTCAGTCTAGAAAAGGAAGCGAAAGTCGTTGGTCTTGTAGTGAACTAGGGCAAAACAAAATTCCTGGAGGCCATATGCATAGGCTTGGGAACTACGTCACTGTTGGCAGCTATACATTTGAAAAACTGTTGGATGTAAATTCCATCAATAATTTAAACATGGATCTCAAGCGCAGAATAACTCTTGTCACAGGTGGTGCTTTGGGATCGGCAGATTTCTCTCTCGGCGAACGAAAATTACTCTCTTTAAGTCCCTCAGTATTCTCGTTCTGTTATTCGGCCCAGAAACAGAGACGATGATGACCTGAGATGACAAAGCACTTGAAGCATTCGAGAGAACAGTTCTTCTCAAGATCTTTGGAGTCGTCCGCGTGAGCGATGAATATCGAAGAAGGGAACTGCGAACTATATAAGCTCTATGGCGGCATAGATATAGTTAACCGCATTAAAATCCAAAAAATGCGCGGGCTCGGTGTGTCGTTCCCATAGAAGATGAAAGTGAGAAGTTCCTTCGATTCAAGAACTTAAAACACGGGCACACACGCATCCAATGACCGGATCAATTGCATATTGACCTGTCTGCACTTGGGATGTACAACTGGCCTTATCTAACAAATATAGAGGCAACTGGCAATGTTTTGTGTTCTCAGCTCAGACTGACCAAAGAAGAAGAAGAAAATTATATACAAAACCAATCATCTTGATTTGGATAGATCCGTTTTTGGTGCTATGGTGGTCCGATTTGAAAGATTTTTACGGAGATTATAGCATTGCTTTGCAAAATACTCTATGTCAGATTTTGTGACAAAGAACTTGATTTTGAGCGGTCAATTTGTACGACAGGGAGAGAGACATTATGGAAATCTTAGAGTCTCTGTCGCCATATTTTCATATTTTCTTATTTTATTTGATACATTCGGCTTTCAGATATCATATAAGAGTGAGTCTAAAAGAATACCGATATATTCTTCATGCAAAGATATAAAAATGGGTTTATATGGTATATGGAAATATGTTATGTATTGTATATGTTCAGTTGCTTGAGACAGTTGCTTAGAGACAGATCCAACTGCTGTGCTGAGAATACCATTGAATTTATTGAACTTTTGACCCAGAAGTGTAAAGTTCTAAGCCATTCGTCTGAAATATTCAACTCACGAATAATCAGCAGCCACGAAAATATTCGCTCAAATAATAATTTTCCATTCTCTTTGACATTGAGTTTAACAAAATCAATTGTCTAACTTCGTATAAGTACACTTAAGCGCTTTAAACATTAAAATGTAATATATTACAAACCACTCGCAAACGATTTTCATGTAAAAAACAGTTACCTGCACCGTTATTCGCCATTTGTGCGTTTAAGAGGCAGAAAAATCCATAATTTATTCATATAGAAATTATCGCTAATTCAATCGCAGCGCGCAACATTAGATATGAAAGCAATGAAAGCATTGTGTAGCATACATTTAGGGGCAGATGCATGCATATGAGCACACTGTTATGTGTATTATATTCATAAAAGCAGCCTTACTCTATCGCGCATTCATAACTGATGGAATTTGCATATGTTTGTTGTTGGTGCTTTTGCTTATTGTAGTAACGGCAGTGATATTCCTGCACACACACATACACGCACATCCATATACGCCATGTCACCCACATATGCAGATATATTCATTTAAAAGTGCTCACGTTTGTATTTAATGGCATTTTCACAGTACTCCAGCACTTTCACAGGTACTTAGTACCTTAGCTGGCATTCTCAAGAGGCCACAGCGTCGACCCCGCTAACGCCGCCGCCGCCGCTGCCACCAAAGGCAGCAGCAGAGCAAACATTTATCTTACTTTCGTGCATTTACATGTGAGCCGCGCTGTTTAAATAGGCATTAAGCAAAGCTAAAACTAAAATGAGCGAAAAAAACGGCAACAACAACAAAGCTGAAATGAAAGCGGCGGCATTTTGAATTTTCAAATACATGGCGAGTGGAAAAAAATTGAAAAAAATATACCGTTACCCCACATAAGGCATTTCCGGACGCATGCATTGCAGCTTCAAGCTCAGCAGGTGGAGTGGGGGTGAAACAAAACCAGCAAATATATAAATCGTTGTTAAACATAGTAAATGACAAAGGCGCGCTTGTAAATTTGCGCTGAGCATAAAGCAAGAAAACAACAACAGCAACAAAAAAACTATGCGCTCATATACATAAATACAGTCCGCGAAAAATGTGGCATAAATGAAAGGAATTAGTGGCAATGCAATGCGTTTTACATTTCGGGATTATGGATTTTAAATTTTCGGGATTGTAAAAAACCTAGAGACCTAAAAAAAATATATTTTTTTTAAACTTAAACTTTAAACTTTTTTCGGGATCCGTATGTTACAATTTCGGGATCCCGAAAAATATATTTTCAAATATCTTTTTTTTATTTTTTTATAAAACTTTATAAAAAATCGTTAGTGTTTGTTGTGCAGCACAATAATGCATTTTAAATTATCGGGATTATCGATTTAATATTTTCAAGATTGTGAAATTTTTCAGGACGTTAAAAAATCAACTTTTTGTATAGTGATATAAACAAACTTTTGAAAAAAATATCTTAGTGCAGCGCAAAAATAGATTTTAAATTTTCGGGATATGATTTCAGGATTGTAAAACTTTTTGGCACGTTGCCGAATACAATAATTCAGGTATTACTAAAATCGTAGAATTTGGAAGAATAAAAATACCGAATTTTACGAAAACTAGTACCACTAGGTTTTTTATCTGAGTAATGAAGCTTTTAGATATATAACAGAAATGCTGTTTTAAATTAAACTTTTTTCGAGATTCGTACGTTGCAATTTCGGGATCCCGAAAAATTTCTGTAGTCTAAAAATTAACAAAAACTTGGATTAGAGTACATTTATTTAACATAACTGTTTAGTAAAATAAAATAAATGCAAAAGATATACAAAATTTTAAGTGTATGTGCAGATTTCGGGATCCCGAAAAGTTTCTATAACCTCGAAAGGAACGAAAACTTTAATTTTAGTATAATTATTTAATACAACTGTTTAGTAAAACAAAATAAGTACTCAAGATACGCGAAATTTGAAGTGTAAGTTGAGATTTCGGGATCCCGAAAAATGTCTATAGTCCAGAAATGGACAAAAATTTGAATTAGGGTATATTTATTTAGCGTAACTGTTTAGTAAAATAAAATAAATTAAAGTGATACACGAAATTTAGGCGCCAGTTGAAATTTCGGGATCCCGAAAAGTTTCTATAGTCCAGAAATGCACAAAAACTTGAATTAGGGCGTATTTATTTAGCGTAACTGTTTAGTAAAATAAAATTAATAGAAGTAGAAGTAGCAGTGCGGGATAATTTAAGATACAGCTAGTCACACAACACTTAGTCTCAAACGCGGCCTTTCAAATCATACAATTTAACGATTTCTGAATCCCGTTGACTTTCGGCTTGAATCTAGGAAGGTAATTGTTACATACATATATGTAAAAATTTATAAAAAAAATTAAAAATTAGCTTTACAATCAATAATATGAAAATTCTTTAGTTTCCAAAAAAAAAAAATTACGCAGTCCCGAAATTCGGGATCCCGAATACCGAAACTCTATGCTTAACACATTTTACATGCAAATAATATAACTATTTAAAGTTACCCTTACGAAAAAAATTTGTAATCAGTACCGAAATTCGGGATCCCGAATACCGAAACTCTATGCTTAACACATTTTACATGCAAATAATATAACCAGTTTAAAGCTATGCTTACGAAAAAAATTCAGACTTAGTCCCGAAATTCGAGATCCCGAACACCGAAACTCTATGCTTAACACATTTTACATGCAAATAATATAACCAGTTTAAAGCTATGCTTACGAAAAAAATTCAGACTCAGTCCCGAAATTCGGGATCCCGAATACCGAAACTCTATGCTTAACACATTTTACATGCAAATAATATAACCAGTTTAAAGCTGCGCTTACGAAAAAAATTTGTACTCAGACCCGAAATTCGGGATGCCGAATACCGAAACTCGATTATCTACATACTTGAAAACCTGTAAATATTTAAACTCCACGCCCACTTGTCGTTCAACTAAACTCCTCACATACATACAAACACACCAACACATAAACTGACAATCTCTCTTGCTGCCCTGACATTTTAGCTGGGATTTCGGCAAAGTCAACAATTTATAATAATAAAAAAACAAATTCAATCGTAAACAATGCAATCAAAAATTCATTCAAACGTAGCATTAACGCTTTGCACCCGCGTAAATTTGCCAATGCGACTACAAGCACGCAATTTGTGCGAAGTACCTGTCAGAAGCTGTAACTGGAGTGGAGGACAAAACTGCGGAGGCACAAGCATAGCGGTTTTGTAACGAAGTGGGCGGAGGCTATGCTACACCTGTTTGTAGATGGCATTGTTTTGCGGCATCAAGCTCGCTTACACATGCACAAACACACCTAAACACGTACACACACTTCTAAACACGCACACACACACAAATAAAGACATATCGCAGGCAGCACGTACCGCAGAATGTGAATTTTTAATTTTCAATATTTCTCGGTTAATTTTTTTTCACCGCCGCCACTCTACCATACATCTCCCGTCGAACGCGAGCAACTCATAGCAATTCATCAAGAGTGCAAGTGCCACTTCCACGCGCTCACTTATTCAATGAGCTATCATTTTTTATAGAGGCACGACGTGACACACACACATACACGCTCATATAGTGGCATATAGAAGTATGTATGTAGACAATTCGCTTGTAGCATAAATTTTGATGCACCCTCAAATCCGTAGCTGTTTCTTACTCCCACACACAAACTTTCCACGTGGAGTGGCGCGCGCGGAGCTTAAAATAAATGCGTCCGCCAAAGCGTTTCGCTGTAATGCAATAAATTTAATTTGCACAACAAAATAATAGCAACGAAGTCATTATTTACTTACTCTTTGTCAGGTAACTCAGCTCCCAGCGCCGAAGATTGTAAGTCGGCTCACCTAACGAAGCGTGAGCGCAGACATTTTGACTGCTGTGAAATTGAAGGCGATACAATTGAGAGCGCCCGCAAAATGAACTCTGCAAAGATTTATGAGATTCAGAAAAGAAGCATTGCGAAGTCTAGTGCTAAGCTCAGTACTTCGTAATAAATCGAATCACCGGTGACCGACCTATTAAAATTAACTTAAACGAGAATATTTCGGGTTTTTCGAAAGAATTTTTCGCCTGCTCCCAGTTTATTGAGTGTGAATCTGTGATGAAGCCCCTTTAGTCAAAAGTAGGTTAGTTTAGATGACTGATCTCTCAGCATGACGGAGGGATCGCACTTAGACTGATATATTTAGTTCTTTGAGAAGCCAAACTAAAAACTCCTGTAATTGGATATTACCTATGAGCAAAGCGCCCTGAACCTATCACAAATTTGCTAAGGAGTTTTATATATATTTTTGCTATTTCACCTGAATGTCTAAGAGCATGAGATCCGAAGATTTTATTGCTTTGTTCTGGTAAAAGCGGAATATTCGAAAAGAAAGTGTGGAGATGTTTCTATCTCATCTGCTTTCAAACAGCTAATGCTGCTAGGATCCGGTAAGATGTTCAATCTTGCTACATGAAACACGATCGGACAGTATCCACTGCACCTCTTCTTATTTACCTCGGGCCAGTAGGACCTTACAACTGCACAGCTGATGGTAGCTGACTAACGTTTGTTGAGCTACTGAAATCCAGCGGTCCAGTAGCAAACTACATGAAGTCAATAGAGCTCCTACTCGTTACTATTCCGCAGTTATTGAGACTGCAGTACCGTGCTAGCAAGCTCATTAGTCCTACAGTTTCCTGTCATATCGCTGTGGTCTGACACCCAAACCAGTCCAATCACCAGACACTCCTTCACAATTCTTGAGCGTACAGACAGCGTACTCAAGGCCAATATCTACCAAACTCCTTCCTTAAATCTTTCAACTCTCCATGTTCCTTACGCCTGTAACTGTAAGGGGGCGTTTATACTGAAGACCAGAAAGAGCTCTAAGGCTGCCAGCCTATCAGACAATGCTCATTTATTTTGAAAACGTCGGAGAGACTAATGGATCTGTACATTAGGAACGTAATACCGAAAGCTAAACCCTTAAGGGCTGTTGTTAACTCGGCTATAATCGCGTAAGCGGTGTCTACGCCAATTAAGAAGAAGAAGAAACCCTTAAGGACTCAGTATGCCTACATTAAAGATAGGTCGGTCGACACTGCTTTACAAGATGTAGTGTCATAGTTCGAGAGAGCCCTTATACATAATTAATTTGCTATAGGTACCTTTCTCGACATCGGGAGTACTTCAAAATTGAGCGACCAGAGGTGGTGGTTACTCAAACTTCAAAAGATATACTCTACACTGTTTCAATAGTCCAAAATTCTTTCATTAGCTGTGAGATAAGAGTTCTTAAGTAATTTTAGGGTGACATCTTTGGTCCTCTCGTGGATTAACAGAGTGTCGAAAAAGAAGGAAAACAAAGTTTAGATTCCTAAGAATCCATCTCTGCTTAATTTTGGAATGATATGTTTGGATTCTAGAAGGCTATCAAGGAGTTCTTGAGTAATTTCTTCTTGGCTAATTTCAGGATGACACTTTAGAACACTCGAAGGTTAACAAGGAGTCAAAAAGGAAGGAAAAAAGTTCAGATTCCTAAGTATCCTTATTTGTCTAATTTTAGGATGCAATCTGGGGAACACTCGAAGATTAACAAAGAGTTGAAGAATAAGGATAAAAGTTCAGATTCCTAAGTATCCTTTTTTGCCCAATTTTAGTATAAAATCTTTGGAACAATCGAAGCTCAACAAGGAGTGGAAGAAGAAGGAAAAAAAGTTCAGATTCCTAAGTATCATTCTTTGCTTAATTTGAAGACGATTTCTTTGAACGTTTCGAAAGTTACCACGAATGCAACTGAAGCTCTAATAGATGATGTGATATATCTGACCGAACTTTACGCAAAAAGTCAAGCTCCTCAGCTGAGAAAAGTTTGAAGATTTTTTCAGATTTCTTAAACTAGACTAAGTGGCGTCCAGCCTTTATAAATACTTGAATATTTCTGTAATTTTATTCTCCACGCGTCGCCCCGTTGTCTAATAACAGCGCCCATATCAACATTTCCAGACACTTTTATAATTTATTTATTTTCTGTTATTTTTTGCTTAAGACTTTGCTTTGAGTGATGCGTTGATTTTTGCCCTGCACCCACTAATCCCATGGGACTAATTCAGCAGCTCATACGTGTACGCCATATATCTATGAATATTTCATTTATTTATTTTTTATACATTTTTATCTGTCTTGCACAAACTCCACCCACTGACCACCGAACCGCAGTTGATTATCCTGCAAATTATTGTTGTGAAAGCACAAATATTATCTACACTCGCTCGCATTTTGCAAATATAAACACTGCTTGATTATGTGTGCGTTAGTGAGCTTATTTAAATTAGGATTGACATGTGGGGCATTTGTATTTGAACTCGTATCTTGGCATCGGCAGGACACACTTAAGTTGCCGGATATGTGCGGATGCGAGTAGATTAGCAGACTTCGTGCGGCCACTTTGCATTCTTACGCTAGACGGCAAAGCAAGCGAGAGAGGGAGAGTGTGTGTGATATTGGTTTGGTCGGCAAGGAAAAAGGACCTTTTTGAAAATATTAATTTTCTGCTCCCTTGCACATGTCTTTTGCTTTGCATACGCGTAGAAGTATGCAGATTGCCACATTTCGAATTGGACATTATGGCCAAGCAATTATAGATTGCTTATGCTCTGTAAAGTAATGGGAGGACGGGTGAAAAGAGCGCAACAGGTTCATTTCCATACTTCGGCAAATCTTTTGAAAGCTACAACCAACCGCTTAACATGTATTTATTTTTGATTAACTCTAGCTCCGTGAGCTCTTGCAAGGAAAAAGGCCAATACTGATATTTATATTTCGATGTCCTTAAGCATTTGAGAAGAATTGGACTGCTGAGTAAGCCAGTGTTATATACATATGTATAAGTACACGAAAAAGATCAACCCTGCGATCAACTAAAGAACAATTCTTCCCTCTCTTTGTAGCTGACTGCACACAGTCAAATATTCGACAATTCCTATCTACTCAAATGAAAATTATTTTCTGGAGGCGGATGAAAGAAAGGCTGATAATTCAGATATTCGAGACAACCACTGAACAGAGCACCCTTGAACTCATTTATAACAGCGAAATTGCAAATTACAAAAGAATATTTCGATAGACTTTGATAGAGTACAGTGTTTAGAAGATGCTAATAAAAGCTCGCACGAACGCAATGGAAGAACCAAATTCAGTAAGAACAACTGATGATGCTCGAATACAATTCTAAATGTTTCCAGAAGAGCTTTGGATTTACCTTAAAGATATCTGTTCTCGCCATTTCAACTATTCTCTCTCGCGCTACAATGTTCTTAAGATCCGAAACCACAGTTTAGAGAGTTAATGTGACGAAACTATGACTAACTTGTTAGTCAGCATGATAATAATATCAGACTTGGCCTTGTTGATGAACTCGCGCTAAATCGACAATGTGACCTTGAAAGGGAGACCCATGAGGAAATAAAGACAACGTTTTCTGTCCCCCATAAAGAAGAATGGATAGATGGTTGTGTGAACGAGAGTTCCAACGGCGAAATCTACCTATTCACCGACGAATAAAAGGATGAAATAGAAACAGGAGCGGTTTTCTTCTGTAGCAATCCATACACAGAAGGTAGCTTCAAACTAAATTATTACTATTATTACAATTCAGTCTTTCAAACCGAAAGAGTGGACATGGCAGAAGATGTCTCCGCTCTAATCAACAAGTCCAGAAGCCTCCAGTGGCTAGCCAAGCGGCAATTAATACTCTCCGTAGCGCCAATACCAAGCCTCACAGCGTTAGGTTAAACAAGCAGGCAATAGCCAGATGCTCAGTGGATAACTTCGTTAACATCATCTGGATTCTCGCTCATATAGGATTTGAAGGGAATAAAACGCCAGACGAACGGGCCCCCTCGAGAGCAACTGGAAGTTCAATTATTCTAGGCTGCTACAGGCCATTCAGCTCTTTCAAGGGTTGTTTGAAACAATGAGCCCTAGAGGAACATGCAGGTTTTGTAACACAAGCAACTCAGGCTCAGGTAACCACAAGGTTACTTTGCGGTAGTGTTGACTATGAACAGACCAAAATCTTAAAGCCTTTAATAAATTGCAGGGGTCGTCATAAGGCACCTCCCCTTAAGATCCCACCTTCAGAAAGTAGGAGAAGTAGATTCAATGGAATGCAGAGCATGTGTGAAGGATGATGGGACGTTGGAACATTATCTATGCGAAATATCATAATGGATGACAAGAGTTTAGAAAAGATTAAGCAACTATAAGCTTAATCTTTTCAAAACTCCAGGTTCTAAAATCTTAGCTTTAGGACAGCCGAACGAATGCGTTAGCACGAAGAGCTTGACAAGCTGCAGCGACTAACAGAAGGTTTCAAGACCGGATCATTCTCTTGTAGTTAGAAGTCCTAGAGGTGATCTAGTGACTGATGTCCAGAGCATACTAAAATTATATAGATAACACTTCTCCAGCCTGCCGAATGCCAGTGAAAGTATAACACCAGGAGATACATACTGTACCCGGTTTACCAATCGATGACGATACTGCGAACTTTCAATTGCCCGACCAAGAAGAAATTCGAATAGCAATTACCCTTCTGAAGAACAACAAAACAGAACTGATAAAGAGCTTCTGTGCTAACGAAAACATGCCAGACTATAGCAATTTAAGTGTGCTCTGCCCAATCCATTAAAAGGGAGATCCCACAATCTGCTCAAGATACCGTGGGATAAACCTTCTCAATACCGCATATAAGGTTATATCAAGCGTATTGTGTGTAAGATTAAAGCCTACTGTCAACAAACTGCTTGGACCTTACCAGTTTGGCTTTAGGCCTCAAAATCAACAACTGACCAGTTATTCACCATGCGCCAAAGCTGATTCAAAGCTGATTTTGACAGCACGAAAAGGAGCTGCCTTTATGCCGCGATGTCTGAATTTGGTATCCCCGCGAAAATAATACAGCTGTGTTAACTGACGTTGAGAAATACCAAAAGCTCTCTCAGGATCGGAAAGGACCTCTCCGAGCCATTCGATACCAAGCGAGGTTTCAGACAAGGCAACTCCCTTACGCGCAACTTCTTCAATCTTCCCTTAGAGAAAATAATTCGAGCTACAGATCTGAATAGAGAAGGTACAATCTTCTATAAGAGTGTATAGCTGCTGACGTACGCCGAGAGCAAGACGCAATATCTCCTGTTATCAAACAAACAGTCGTCGCACTCGCAACTTGACTTTTCACAGTAATAACTACGAAGTCGTAGACAATTTCGTCTATCTTTGAAACAGCATTAACACCCAAAACAACGCCAGCCTCGAAAGCCAACGCAAAATAACTCTTGCCAACAGGTGCTACTTCGGACTGAGTAGGCAATTGAGAAGTAAAGTCCTTGTGTCTTGCATTAACGCTTCAGGCAAAGTCTACCGAGTCCGCGCACCAAAAATTACCATTTTTGTGTTGCATTTTTTTCTCTTTCCCTTTTTATCTGCCCTTTTTGCAAAGTTCATAAACAAATAACATTAAAACTTCAACGCGTCTATCACACACATACACAGACACCTAATAACAGAGCGCTTTATTACTCCTTTAGAGCGCACTTGAAGCCATTTGACTGCATTTAAAAATCCCCAAATGGCGAAACGTGCGACCATTACCATAATTTTTAATGCGAATATATGTCTTCATTTGGCGGCTATTGGCGACAAGCGAATAGACGTTTTCGCAAATAAAAAACAATAAAGCGAAAAAAATTCATAAATTTTCCAAAAAAACACACACGCAGTTTCTTGCAGAAAGCATTTTGGGCGCAAAGAAAAAGTGTTAAAAGGGATCTCATAACAACAACAAACACAACAAAATAAATATAAATGTTATATTTGTACTTTATAATGGCTTTCGGTCCTTGCGCCACCCACAAGCAGGTCCACAAACACAAATTCGCCCAGTGGTAGGAAGGAAGGAAGGCAGGAAGCAACAGGAAGTCAAAACGCAAAATAACATTTCCGTTTGATATTATTGAAAATACTTTGTTGTAGTTGTAATTCAATATTTCGTGTATATCGCCCTCCGCAAAAATATAAAAATAACAAAAAATACCCCGATCCTTGTATGCCTTACTATAATCGAATGATAATTCAATATAAGCAATGAAGTTATTGTTTCTTCGGCAAAAAGCATTACAACACAACAACAAAGCAAAGTTATGCTAAGGAGTTATGCCGCCGCTAACACCGCGCCTTTGGCGGAGGGCAGTCTACTTTACGGCTACAATGCTTGTTGCCACCGGCCTGCATAGCATACATTCAGTTGTGGAAATGCATGCATAATCATAACAAATGTCTGTCCTGGGATTTGTAATCATGCATTTGTTAGCATGTAGTTTCAATCTCTTGTACTTCCACATCTGCCGCTTCTTCTTCACCATCTACCTCTTTCCCTGCAGCTCCAGCGCGCTACCGTTATTGCTTGCGAAGTTACCTGTAGTTCTTGCTTGCGGTCGTGTCCTTTGGTCATACACGGGCCTTTCGCCACCTTTGCATTGCATTCCACCGACGTCCATGGAATCGCAGTGTGCTTGAATCGCTTCTACCGCTACTATTTGTCGGGACTTTTTAAAATATTTAAAAGTTTGCACTGCTTTTAGCGGATTCAGAGGGGTAAATGAGTTGTATTGAGGATGTACATTGTAAAAATTATGAAAAAGACACGGAAAAAGGTCAACTTCGGTTAGAACGAAACTATATATGAACTTTGTTCGGAAAGTGTGCGCTGATTGCAAGCATCAGCCTGCAGGCGGCCGCAGTTATCCTCCGCGCATGCGCTTCATTCCATCGAATCCAGTTCATCTATTTTCTGCAGGTGGGATCTTGTTTTTGTTGTAGAGGCATAAAACATTACTGAACTAATTTCGAGGAATGGTGCCAAGTTGACGTCCTTCGTCGGATAAAAATCCGGGTCCGTTCCGGTTACTTAGACACGACTGTCGTAGCAACAGATGGTGGGATCTTAAGGGTAGGCGCTCTGTGATGATCCTTGCAATGTTACTAAGCTCCCTTTTGTGGTATGCCCTTTGTTGCTTGTGTTTTAAGATCTGAGGTGTTCCTCTAAGATCCATTACTTTAAAAAGCTCTTGAAAGAGCCAATGGTCTGGGGCAGCCTAGGAGAATTGTGTCTCCATTCTGAATTGGCTATTTCTTTTATTCCCCTATGTCGCCATGTACCCAGTGACCAGATGATATTAACCGAGATACCTACAAAGAGTCTACTTATTACCTGCTATATTCCGTAAACTCCTGCAAGCAGACCCGTTGCACTTGTTCCAAGGGTTTAATACGACACTTTTCGACAATGTCGTCCACCAAACCCACACTATATGTTAATATGGGGCGGATGACACTTGTGTAGAGCCAATAGACCATATGGAGTCTTAAACCACACTTTGGGATAATGGCGCTTATGAATGGAGTTCCAGATTCGAAGTGCTTTGGAAGCTAATTTTTTTATCCAGATTAATCTGAGATATTGGACAGAGCTCGATAGTACCATAGTTTTACCTTGTGCCTTGTATTAGATACGCTCATGAGGTTAAAGTCATCACCACAAGCGAAAATGATGTTAAGCGATGGTTCAAAGGAAACTTACATGTAGATGTTCCTCAGAGAGGCAAGAAGCCAGGACTGGGTTCTAGTCCGTTAGATGGAACTAGCATTACAGTTGAAAAAAGCACAAATTCAGTAAAAAGTATTTTTCAAAATCCTAACTAACTTCGTTCCTACAAAAACGCTTTCTAAAATTCAATATTGACATTACGTTTGTTAAACTGAACTGGATGTAGAAGCCTGGAGATAAAGTTTGTATTTCAGAAGCAACTTTGCTCATCTCTTATAGTTTGATCATAACCCAAGTAAACGACTCTAGCTCATTGCTCTCACCTGAGATATTAGACATTAAGCCTAAAGATCTCAATACGAAAATTTAAGCTGGTTTTTCAAAATTTACCGCTGTATCATTACAGATTGGTTACCCAGCTTTTGTTTCGGAACCAGTACTGCCTGTGGTTTCAAGAATCTACTGGCTATTGCTGCTGCACTGAAATGGAGTGCAAAAAATCTATTAGCATCAAGGAGTTCTGCAAGGATCCCAGCAAGTTTGTTGCTGTCGCTACTCGAGAAACCAAAAAAAGAGGTGTTTTCTGATGATAGCCACGATATCGGTTTCGACTTCTTCGACTAAACAACTCAATATTCAAGCTTTACGTTCATTTAAATGGAGTAACATTCCAACTTACACAATTGATTGTATTCTTCTTTTTGCGAAATTAGCTTAGTTGGTCACAAAACTGCTGAATTCTTGGTCACCACTTTTTCATTATAAAACTTGAATTCAAAAATTGACCATGTATTAGACGTAGATAGATGCCTGAGACACAAAAAGAAGTGGAAATGAGTAAGCTTCTCGTGGATTAAACAACCAGCTACCAAGACGGCAATTTCCTTTTCCCACGACAGTTGGGTCTACGTAACTGGAACGCACCCGGTTCTTTATCCAGCCAGGGACTTTCAACTCGGTAGCAACATTCTTCAAGTTTACCTCAGAAATGTTTTCTGCCGCAACCACAACAGCAATGTCCAACCAACCGGAAACTGCTTTATATCTCTTCAAAGCCAAACCATAGCTTCAATAACTATTAATACCTCGCAAAGCTCAATTTTGTTACTCGTACACTTACTACTTGAGTTTCTTCAGACAAAAGTAAGTCCCTTCTCAATTTTTTCCAGTGTACCCACATGCAATATGCAGCAATTTCGCATTTATATTTATGAACAGTCACATAGATATTGTAGAACGTGTGCATATGGCATATATGAGGCGCACTAATTCAATTTGCATAAGTCCATAAATAATGCAGAACCCTCTACATACATACATATGTAGCTACAACAAAGTCAAACAGCGGCGTTGATGCTGTCAATTATGCAAGACAACCGCTTGAGAAGCCGCCCACAAACTCGTATAGCTGTCTTTAGTAGTGTTTGCAATTCGATATACCGTTAGAAGTGCTTAATAAGTGACCTTAAGCAATGCCGATGCGTTCGATTGCTACATTTCGCCTATAGGTAGGCTAGAAATTGAAGAGGTTGCGCATAAATGCATTGTGTAAACGGCTTAAAGCATAACTTGCGATATTTTGTTGTATTTTGTTGTACAGATTTACTAATAAAGCCATGTGCTGCTCATTTGGCAGATTAGAAACGTGTTCAGGAAGCAAAATCACAACGTTTTATCTTTTACGTTTGCTGGAAGGCCACACTTATGCGGAACGGAAGTGAAAATCAGCGCAACCCACACACTTTCGCATGTGTGTGTGTGTAAAGAATAATTATGTGAGTTGTTGTTGCTAGTTTGTTTTTGTTTTTGCCACTTTGTTTTTGTTGTTGTGTTGTACTCTGATTTTTTGCGCCGCAACTCGCAGATTAATTACGCTTTCAGCATAAAATTGCCAAAGCGCCGAGCAGCAAATTAAATGTGGCCCACACGAAGCGCATAAAAACCAACAAGAGCAACAACAACAACAAAGCTCAGCTCGTAATCAACTAAATTAATAGTGAAAGCAGACGTTGAATCTACATAATATCAAATCTTTGTATGCTAAATGAAAGGATAACGGTATTTTGCATGCAGTTGAGTGGCAACACCGCTGCCAACAAGCAATATATGTTTAACGGTGAAAAGTTGGCAGCTTCAGCCACGAAGTTCAAAGCGTTTAATTATAATAATTAAAACTTTCCTGACAGGCGTAGGCGAAATGTCACGTTCGCAAGACGCCTTAAAGTATGCTATGAAAAGCAAGAGTGTAAGCTGTTTGCAGTGGCTTTTGCAAGATTTGCTTGTGAAATGTAAATAAATTCATATAGAGACTAACAAATGCAAAGTAGACTTCAGCGAGATTCATGATAACGGTCACAAGCACACACGCACACATATAAATCTTATATGTATGTATGTGAAAACAAAGACCACTGGCGTGAGATATATGGCGCTTGCTTAGCTTTACTGCATAAACATGTTGGCTTTATACTTGCCTGACACATTGCTTCCAGCAGCATCTTCAGTTTTGACCCGACTCGTGCGTTAGCTGCGTAGATACACATACATATATATTAAAAATAATATGCAAAGTGCGGGAACCTGTTGAGATTTTATGAATTCCCTAAGCAAATAACATATTCACATATTGTTGCGTAGTTGTTGTTAATATGATTGTTGTTGTAGTTACCCAACTAACGGATGAGCGCTCCAACACACACATACATACACGCACACAGCGAAGATGGCCCTTCACACCACTTAGTGCGAGTAACGGAAGTGCGGTGTGGGCAGCAAGCCAAACCGAACCAAACAGGCTTCTCCGCTCCAAATTTGAGTCTGCAACATCTTATGATTTATTATCGCCACTGCCAAAGTCATTTGTTGTTTTACCAAATAAAATAACAGAAATTATATATGAAAGCCCAGCGCGTGCGGGTAGGCATTTTTTTTTTTGTGGGGAATCTGGGAAGCGGACGTGTTAGCTGACGCTCGTGGTAATAAAAGTGGCTGCCTTATGAATTGTTGAAATTAAGTCGCGCATACTTTATAACCACAGGCAGTTGCTACAAAAATATTGAATTAGCTACTTTACAGTTACTTATTCGGGCTGCATGCCGTTGTGTGTGCGTGTGTTTGCTGTTTTTGTAAAACATTTCAATATTCATATCAATTAATTAAGTGGGACAAGTGAACATAGCCAGCGTCACATGGTTATTAAAGACGTAAAATTAATATAACGGTATAAAAGCATATTTTCTTAGTGTGTGTGGCTGTGGCTGCACCGCAGCAATAATACTCTTCAAACGTGAATTTCTTATAGCGAAAAAGAATATAAAACGATCTTCAACTTGATTTTGATAAGTCAGTTTTTATGAGAGCTATATGCTATAGTGATCCGATCTGTACCATTTCTTCGGAGAATGTACCGTTGCCTTCAAGAGCGTTCAACGAGCGGCGTTCATCAGCATTTGTGGTGCACTAAGGTCCACCCCAACCATGGCACTTCACGTCATCTTGCTTTTAGACATCGTCGGAAGGTATATGGCTGCGAAAATTGCTATCAGACTCAGAGAATCAGGGCTACTAAAAGAACACGTGCCTGAACACTGGAGAATCCTCCCTCAATTTGACTTCATAACGCAACACTTTGATCATGGATTTACCAAACCGAATTCTGGCGGCTCATACTTTGCCCCTATACGGGCGAGGGAGTTGTGGGTGGGCAGAAGCCGTTAGAGAAGAGCTTCTTTACCAGTGGGCCAATGCTGGGGGGAAGATTGGTGGAGGGGTTTCTTGTCAGGAGCCCTCCATCAACTCCAGCTTCAGACTCCTATCTATTACAGTGTTTTGCAGACCGAGGTTGCAGCCATTATGGTAGCGGTAGATTTACTGCTCCGGAATGCAGCCTCCTTCAGAGAAGTGAGCATCCACTCAGATTACAAAGCAGCAATACTAGCCTTGAACTCATTAACATGGCGTTCAGGCCTCAGCATCGAGTGTCTTTGTAATAAGACTAATATGGGTGCCAGGCCGCAGCGGAATAGCAGGAAATTGTAAAGCTGATGGCCTAGTAAGAAAAATCACCCTAGAACCGCTATGGAAAGAATGGGAGCGAGTCGGCTCTCCCGTATCCTCTTGTGTTCTACTACTAGGTAGCTGGGCTTTGCGGAAGCTCGGCTTGCGCTAGGCCACCATTGGTCCACGCGCTTTGGCAAAAGCATTTTGGCCCAACATCGATCGCAAGAGATCTAATGATCTCTTTGCCCTCAGTAAGGCTAGCCTCCCCCTAGTGGTGCGGCTTTTAGCAGGCCATTGCCTATTGGGGATTCTACCAGATGCCATCTGCAGAAGCGGTATGTAAATAAATTAGAAAACTACTTTCATCAGGAAGTCTAATGGAACAAGAAGTATGAAAAACTATACAAAATAAATAATTCAGCCGAGTTCACAGTCTTTGGCCGGGAAAAATTCTGGAACCGCTATTTGTGTATTTCTTCTCCCCCTTTGGTACTACAACTGTGGATCGGACTGATCCAAAAAAAAAGTAACTTCGTCAGTTGCTTATACCTTTTATGAGGGCACGGTGGTTGAACCACCCAAGTGCACACAGTCGGTACGCACATAGTCCTTCCACTGGAAGAGTGGGCGCCCTTGTTTCCGTTGTTCACCGGTATCACTGCTCCAAAGAGAAGGAGCATTTCGTTGGATCTTCTTCCTTGATGCCGACGTCATGGCCTATCCAACGCATACGTTGGATCTTTATGCGCTGAACTATATCCATGTCGCCGTAGAGCTCATACGGTTCGTGGTTCCATCTTCGGTGATATTCATCACTCATGCGAACGGCTCCAAAGATCTTGAGAAGAACAATTCGCTTGAATGTTCCAAGTGCTTTGTCATCGGGCCGTCATCGTCTCTGTTTCTACGCCACATAATAGTACGGGAATAATAACTTAAAGAGCGTCTTTCGTCGAGAGTGCGATCTGCTTCTCAGTAGTCTACCGATCCCAAAGCAGTACTGTTCTCACGAGTTATTCTGCGCTTGAGCTCCAGAATCAGTCCATAAGTCAATTAAAATGTATAGCTGCCAAAAGTGACGTAGTTCTAAAGACACGAGGAATCTTTGCAAAGGGCCTACAGGTATTTTGTCTTGCCCTCGTTCACCGCAAGACCAACCTATTTCACTTCCTTTTCTAGACAAGAAAAGACTGCGTTGACGACTCTGTTGTTAAAGCCTACGATGTCAGTATCATCTTCGTACCCCATAGCATTGTACTTTTAGAATAGACAGTGCCACTGCTGTTCAGTACTTATCACTTTTTTCAACATTATATTGAAAAAGAAAATCGAGAGGGAATCACCCTGTCTAAAACCTCCTCTGATATCAAAAGACTCTGATTTATTATAGAATCATAATAGACGTGAATATAAATCAGGACTACAACAAAGCTTAAACTGTATAAAGAACATTTTTCTCTAGTAAATGGACTTCTTCGAGCATCAAGAACAGCAAAACCTCAACACTGCATCCTTTCTCCACAAAATCTATTTACTCACTTGCAACGGCGGTACATATTTACCATGTGTGCAGCCTGCAGCTTAGTGGACACGCCCACTTTTTGCCACCTCAATGCTTTCGCCTAACTGTGTTGATCCATTTGTGGTATTGAGCGTGTTGCTCTTATTGTTTTTGCTCAACGCTGAAGATTAAGATTGCGGTTTGGTGCACGGTGGAATATAAACGGAAAGTTAGTGAAGAAAAATTGTGGGAAAAACTTCTTTACTTTCTTGCAAGCGATTTTTCAAACAACGATAAGCTTGAGATACTTTAGGGATTCTTTTATACACATATTTGAGACTATGTTGGAAAGTTTTGGACCGAAATTGGTGAAAATATTCTAATTATATATTTATATTATACATTTTTCTCACATTCGGCTTGGCACACTCAGCTTTAGAGCTTTGAGATTCTTAAATAAGTAAAAAAAAGCTGTTCAAATATATTTAGCATAAACTTTTAGTCGAAAAAGCGCGAACGCTTGAAAATTTATTACTGTGTTTGTACCTCCGTCCCACTGTGCCACAGTCTGCATGAATTTCCGACATGAACTCCAAAGCTTTTTAGATAATTAAAAGATGAATAAACCTGACACAACGCGACAGAAGCAATCTTTTAGAAATGTAACGCGACGAACGCGGTCAGGCGTACAAACCGTGTTTCATGCATATAAAGTAGGATGAAAGAAGTGAGCCGAATAAAAGTGCAACCACATTTAACACTTTTGCCATTCTATTTATGCTTTTATATGTGGAAAAATCGCACAACAACCATATACATATGTATATGTGATGTGCTTTTTGTGAAAAAATATGTATGTATGTCGACAAGGCTTGATCGAGCACAGCTAAGTCGGAGAAAGTTTGACAAAATACGAAAATTTGAAAAAGCTTGAGGGAAATAAATCTAAAATGTAAGAACTATGTTTTCTCTGTGGCGAAAAACTTCTACACAAAAAGCAGTTATTTACGCCTCGAATTTCGATATATAATTTCCACCTGTCATCTCTACACGCCGCTCATCATTTTTAGTTATTACACGCATTAATAATTGCAATCACTGAATTGTTGCAAGGACAACGCTGGACGAAACACAGCTGAGTTCGGGTAATTAAAGTACGTGCAGAGCTTACTAAATACACACACACATACACATTTGTTAGAGTAAACCCTTTAGCCAGAGTCACACTTTTGCCCTACATCATTATGAGTTACTTACATTGTAGTAGCTAGTGATTAGGGAGGCTGAAGACACGTGCAGTCCTTAGCGCCTCGCCTGAACAGTTGAACAGTCTAATTTGTAATTGTTGGCGCTGCGACTTACTAACTCTTCATTCACTTGCGCAAATCTACAAATGTTTATGGGCATATAAAGGAAAACTCACCAGCTGGGTTGAGTTGGAGCAAAATCATGTTGTGGGTTATGCTGCTAGTGCTGCCAAAGCTGACATACACATACATTGACGAGGCAAGCCAATTGTGAACAGATTGTGTAGCTAACACTCGAACCGCCACTAGTAATTAACAAGATTGTCCCAATGGGATTACACAATGAACAACAATGAGTGAAGAGCGCAGAGCGTGAAAACTTGGAAGGAGTTCAAGCAGTCGGTGGGTTTATGACTGATAAATGTTAGAGAAAATAAGTTTGTTAGAGAATAGCTTCATGTTATGCAAAGAATACTCAACTTTTAATTTTTTTCATAACAAGTTCGATTTTCACTCATTAAATAGCTTACAAAGTTTGGTGAATTTAGCAAAAAAAAATTAAGTTTATAAAAAAAGTTACAAGAAATTATAACAAAAAATATATAAATTACTATTTTTTTAGAAAATAAACATATTAAAATAAGAAAAAAAACACTCACCGACCGTGCTCACATTATCTGCAATAATAAAACCATTAAATTTAAAATTGTTTGAAGATATGAATAAAAAAACACTCACCTTATTTATAGGTGTTTGAAATCAAGCAGCTTAATATTTCCGATTGCTATAGAAAATTTTATTGCTAACATTTTTTTGCACAGTCACTTTTAAAACACAATATATAAGTATATACACACATATAATAATAATTTACTTCACTACTACCCACCCACGTCCACTTTTCTTTTGTTAAAACATTATTAATATAACAAGTGTACATTTTATAATAATAGTAGAAAGCATAAATTACATTATTCCTAGTAAATCCTGACATGTAGACAAATATCTTAGCAATATGACCGCAACTTCATTAACAAAATATAAATAAGTTTAAACTGCCGGAACTAATTTTTTGCTTATATATCAAAGAAAATACTAATCACTACAGGAATATGAAACAATATTTTCAATAAATGCATTCTTTCGTAACAAAATATACTATTTTATCTAAACATAAGCGCTTACGCTGGATGGCCGTTTGCCTTAAGTTTCTTTAAAACAACAGAGCCGATATTTTGTATATTTTTAACAGAAAATCATAACTAGAATTGTATTTAGAAACAATAATATCAATGCCTGCAGTTTATAATAATTAATTCAGTAGTTTACAAAATATGCGACAGCTCTTAGTGCCCACACCACTGCACTTTGCTTTATATTATTATATTTTTTCAGAATTTTCAACTGCCGGAGCTTATTTTTTACAAACTTTCTACCGATTATTAATATTATAAACGCATTATTAAAGAATATTTTCAATTGCTGTATTATTTTATATGATATTAAACAGTTTGCAAAATGTTTTGCGCCGGCCCCTTGCGCTCGCAGCGCCCTTCCATTTTGTGCACAAATTTCAGTGCCGGAGTTAATTTTTTGCTTACTATGTACAGAATTCGATCTATCAAATGTTTTTACTATGATAAAACTTCATTTGCAAGCTTTTTAAATAAGAAATTTCACATTTTGTACGAGCTGACTAGCTGCGGGACACACGCACGCCGTATTTGCTTTGCACAGCCAAATTAAACGAACAGCTGTGTTTGTTTTGTTTTATATTGTTCATTAAGTACTATTACTGCACATTACACCGTTATAAATATTGTTAATATGTTTATTTAATACTATATTCACTTTTTAAAACAATTGTTGAATTTTACACGCGCGAAAACGGAAGCTATAATAAAACGATAGTTATAAAGGCGGATATTTAGCTAGGTACAGGATGCCACATATGATTATAACTACCTATATTTTGAAAATGTTAAAAAGATGGAGTTGACTAATATTTTATATTAATTTCTTATTTAATTATTAAAAAAAACAATATTACAGTAATATTATTATATATTACTTGCTTTTTTATGAATATTTATATTATAACGTAATTTATTTATTTAAATTGAGACTATCTAATATTTTTAAAAATTTGTTCTTAAATAACTATTTTACAGAAAATAACAAATATAGCTCATTTTTGGAAATAACCACAATACAATATTAACAAATAATTAATTTGATTAGAATAACTAATGTATAAACTCAAAAAATATATATACAAACTCAAACTTTTTTCCATTGAATTAATTGAAGCACTCTTTATATTCAATGCTATCTACTTTTTCAATTACCTTAAGTATTTTTTTTTGTAAATATTTATAATAAGCAAGGCGCTGAATCTACTACAATAAATAAATTTGCATAATTTTAAACACATGCGTCACCCTATGCTTAGCTAAGCTTCCGCCTCCACATCAACCGTTTCGTATTAATTTCCGCAGGCACATATTGAAATTAGTAAAAAAGTGTATTTATTTATAAAACATAAAGACAATTAAAACAACTGTTGTTAACATAAAGTATTAGCGTGATAAATATTATAGACAAGAGGTAAATGTTATCAGCTGACAGCTATTTGTGTACTGGCTGCCTTGGCCAGTTGTCAAATGCAAAATAATGTAAAATAGTAATTTTTTATTTAAAACCATTCGGTTTGGCATTTTTTGTAAATAATACAATTACAGTTAGCGTCTTCTACTATAATAAAGAAAAAAACTTGCTCCGGCGGGCAACTTTAAGTGTATTTGATAGATGTTGCCGCGGCAGAAGAAGATTGCAAGCCGGCGTTAATAAAAAATTGTGGGAAGTTTGCGATTAATTCAATTTGTTCCTATTTTTTAGCAATATTTGCGCAAAGTTTTATTGAAATAGTCACAAATATTGTGCTGACAATAAGTTTTGTTACTTTTTGGTAAGTAAAATAGAATGAGAAACGCTCGAAGATCAAATAAAGGTTTTTTTCTATCTTTGCAGTGAATTTAATTAAATGAAAAAAATAGTGAATAAATGGTGTATTATAACAAATGCAATGTACTCGTCCAGCAAAATGTGCAGTATAAATGTTTTTGGCGTTTCACAGGTAAGTGCTTATTCGAACAAATAAAGCAGACAGACATTTTTGCCATCCACAATATCAAAAAATATTTTGCTTTCATATCAGAAGTGCATATACTATAGGTACCATAAAAATAAATATTCTATTGTAAGTTTTTGTAAGCAAACACAGTGTTTCTGAACTAAAACAAATTGATTTTGGTCTGCAACTTAAATATTTATCCGTAAATATTGGTGCTTACCTCTGAATATGTGTTTATATTACATCGCAAACATGCCGATAGACCGCTAGTTGCTATTAAAGTCAAACACAAGTAAAAACTTGAAGTTCATGTGCTATCGATGCGCTTCTCTAAGTATAACAAACTTTCTAATTTACAAGTTATTAGATTTTGCGCAGCTAAATTGCTGCGGGAATTGTGCGGTGGAAGTTTGGCGACTGTCAGGAGTTTTATGCACACATGCAGAGCAGGCTCTAAACATATATGTACATATATAGTATATATAACTATCTATTTCCAAAATTTCCTAAACACACACATCTCAGCTGTATAGCAAACTTATTAAGTAAATTTTGCCTTAAGTCAAAATGCTACAGGCAAAGTAGTTGAACTTGCTTGGTGGTGGGCGATTCATCACTCATATTCAATAAATTCATAAATTATACATATATGCCTGGATATTCTATGATGTGTATCTACATACAGAGACAAATGCCTTTAAATATGCTAGGATATCAGCAGCGGCTAATTTAATTATCTTTGAACGTGTGTAGTCGTGTGCATAAGTGAGGAGTTTGCAAACTATTAAATTGTGGTACTTTTGGCATTTTAGGTTATGTTTAGATATACTATAGTTCTTTTTGCATAAACTTTTGCATGAAGTATTTACCATAAATTTCACCGGTTTGTTCTGGTGAAGTGCGTGCATTACAGCTAGCTACATGCAAGCCTTTTTTATCCAGTATGTGGAATCGAATTTTTTTATTTATTTATTTTTTTCAATCCATTTCTTGCCCTCTCCATACTCAGTAAGCGCTAAATTTTTGTGTAACCAAACTTTTTATACTTTCGCAATTGGTGAGGTTTTGATAAAATTTTGTATTAAAAAATGTTTCAAATAGCGTCAAAATGCATAATTCGAGGAATTTTCGAACTTTTGACATCGCAATACTTTATATTATAAGGTAAATGCAATTAGAATTCATTATACGGTGATTTATTGTGATCTAAAAAAATTTTTTTTTTTAGTTCATTTTTTGGTGAAAAACACTTACCTTTGGCAAAAACACCAGCCCGCGGTCAATAACCCTTCTGTTTACCTTTATCAAAGACAATAACCTTAGCTCAATAAACCTTGACGAGATAAATTAACCTTTTGTTTAACTTTAGCGGGATCAATGACTTTTGTTTACCTTTTAACGACAACAATCCGTGGTCAAAACTCATTGGTGAGGTCAATGACCTTTTGGAATATATTTAATGAGGTTAATGTCCGTTTTGCTTACATATAGCTTAGACAACAACCCGTCGTTTGTATATAGCGAGAACAATAAACGGATTTCAATGATCTTTTGTGAGGTCAGTGAGCCTTTTGTGTAAATTTAATAGGGTTAATGACCCTTACAATGATCAATTACTTTTTTGTTTATATATAGCAAAGACCACATCCCACTGTTTATATTTAACGACGCCAAACACCGTATTTCAATCATCTTTTGCAAGGTCAAGGGCCCTCTTGCTTACATTTAATGAGATCAATGACCCCTTAGAGTGGTCAATTACCCTTTTGTTAACATTTAGCATAGACCATAACCATTTGTTTACGTTTAGCTAAAATAAGAACCCGAAGTCAATGAGGATTAGAATCATATTAATCTAGATTAACTTAGTTTTATACTAGTCAATGAGGTTTAAAATCATAATAACTTAGATTAATATTTTGTATTACTAATATTTTTGCTTCACGTCCGAGATATTCTCTCTCCTGCACTGAAAAAATCGTTAGATGAAGAATTATAATGCATTCTGGTAGTATAAAAATAATATACATATGTACATATATACTCAAATTTCATTATATACGTATATATATTTCTTTTTTATTTTACATCTTTCACCTTTAAATTGACATTGAACCCGGCAGTGAGCGCTGCTTACCTTTGTTGCTCGGCAGACCGGAAGTGTTTAAAAATGTATGTTGATATCATTTTAAATGGAATGCATCTTTCACTCTGTTGAACTCTTTGGGTACGCTATCTCATAAAATTACGTAATTACTGAAATACAAACGAAAGAGTGAACTTCCATTTTTTGAAATGCTAAATATTTTTTTGTAGCATAAATTTTTTTTTTATATAACTCAGAAGCTGGAATATATTCTGCAGAAGGAGGTTTTAAATAATACCTTACTTTACTTAATTATGCCAAAAAGCATGTGACCCCTTAACAACCAGAGAATTATTAAAACTTATTCTTCAATAATGCAATATCATGTACTCTCAAACGCTCTCAAAATACAACTCATATGACAATTTAATTGTAAATATATATGATATTACTGCTTAACATGAGATTGATCTCCACATTAAAGCCTTATTGGGTATTCCCAATTCACAACCGTCGCGCGTCTCTCCTATGAAAGCTGTCAGTTCTATTTGCTCTCCCATTTAATTCCATACATTTGATAATTTTAGATTTTTTATTTCACTTTTTACTTCCTTTTTACCACCAATATGCAATCGGATAGCAAATTAGTTGCAATAATTCGAAACTGCCTGGAAAAATACGCAAAAAAAAACGGTATAAACGAGCTGTCGAAATCAAATGTCAGAAGTCAAGATGTTGGCCACCGAATATCAAGACGAACGCCGTGCCGGCATAGGAAGGCATTAGTGATTGGCTGTGTGTTAGAATGAGAGTACTTGAAATTATGGCTCCCAGGAGGGCAATTGCTTTGACCAGAAATTAAAAACGGATACTCGCTATAATGGATAACGAGTAGAGTGAAAAGCCAAGCATCGAGTAGACGCGTGATTATGTGCATTGAGTGAAGGTGGGTGGAGAGCAGGAAGTATTTTTTTAAGAAATGCTTAACTAACGGCAAATTTGTGTAGAGAGTGTGAAATGAGACACACCACGAGCGATAATAAGTATAAGCAGCTGTTTGCTGATAAAGGAACTAACAGCTACAAAAATCGAAACAAACGAATGAGATTTGTCGACGATGATTTTGTGTTGAAATTCTATCAAAATTCATTGGTGGCCCGCAAAGAAATTCCTAGCACGTTTATGACAGTCAGTCTTAATGTGAAAATCATTTTCATTGAGCTCAGCTGGCAGCGCTTGTCGTGGGCTTAAGCGCGGGCGGAGCAATGCTACAAAAGTTTCGGTCTCTCATTGGCGTTTAGGCTTGACAGCAGCCCTAAAACTTACCAGCACACAATTGAACACATTTTTTCCTCATTTTCTCACTTTTTTACCTTTTTTACTTGGTTTACTTGGTTTTGTATACCCTGTACAGGGTTTATTGAGATTGCCAGTATTTTGTGAGATATCCTTCTGAAACTCTGCACACGTCCTTTTCTTCGAAAGAAGCTGCAAATTTGTCGGAACCGACGATATCGGACCACTTTAGCATGTATCCGCCATACAAACTTAAAGTGCAGAATAAAGTTCTTGTAAGGAAAACTCTTTTATTTGAAGAGATATCTTTACAAAATTTTGTATAGATTACTGTCTAAAGCAATATTGTAATCTCTGAAGAAATTGTTCAGATCGGACCACTATAGCATATAGCTGCCGTATAAACTTGCCTATCAAAAACCAGTTCTTGTATGGAAAACTTTTTTATTTGACGAGATATCTTGATGAAACTTGGCACAGATTAGTGTTCAAGCCAACGCTACAATATTCTAAGAAATTGTTCAGATCGGAACACTGTAACGAATAGCTGTCATACGAACTGAACGTTCAAAATCAAGTTCTTATATGGAAAACTTTTTTATTTGACGAGATATCTTTACAAAATTTCGTGTGTATTATTTCCCAAAACAATGCCACAAACTCTGAACAAATGGCTCAGATCGGATCACTAAAACATATAGCTGCCATACAAACTATGCGATTCAAATCAAGATAAAGATCTTTTTATTTCCTTTTATGCTATAAAAAATGCACCTGTACAGGGTATTATAGCTTCGGTGCAGCCGAAACTAACTTTTTTTCTTGTTATTATTTTTTTTGTGACTTTGTTCTATTTCATTTTCATTTTTGCAACTGTTAAAAAGTTTGGCCCAACATTAATCATTTTGCTCGTCATGTCGCTAGGCACATATGAAGGTGGACAGTGGTTGTTCGGTTACAAATTTTTACGGATTAGCCACAAGCCGTCGTACAACATGGTGCAACTGGCTGCTTTGCCATTTTTTACCTCCCTTCAGCACCAACTCGCTTCTGCGTGCATTGCTCCTGTTTGTATTGCCGTCTTTTTGTGCCTGTCCCGTCGGCGGATACGTGTTGAAATTAAGCAGTTTTTATAAATTTGAAAAAATATCTACAAAAATTCACACTTTTGCCCTTTATTTTATTTTTTGTTTTTTTTTTCTGGATTTTTTTTTTGCACGACACAAATTTCCTTGGAGATTACTGCAATAAACGCATTTTTCTTCGTCGTCTATATTGACGGGTCTCTATTGTTATTGTTGTATTTAGCTGTTGTGTTACTAGTAGGTTGGTTTTGTTTAGGCCAGCAGACATTTTGTGGTGAGGTATTTACAACTGACAGCCAACAGGGGGATTAGCACACACACACACAGGCAGGCACACACATGTCCACCTAGAACCGCCGCATACTCTGCATGCAGGACCTTAACCGTGCATGTGTGTGTGTGTGTGAATAATATTTTTAGGCATGAAAAATGTTAAAAAGTGGACATCATCAGCCGAATTTATTGTTGCAGCAACTACTCAGCTGAGGTGCAAAGTTCAGTTTTCGTAAAAACGAAAAGTTTTGAAAGCTTTTCTAGTAAAGTTGATTTGTGTTGAACATATTTTATTTCAAAAGTTGGAAACTTTTAACTATGTCGAAGGAGGTCTCCTCTGCTTCGCCCGGCGGATACTGCGTCAAATACTTTCAGGGCCTGAGTGTTTTCAACCATTCGGACGACATGACCTAGCCAGTGTAGCCGCTGTTTTCTAATTCGCTGAACTATGTCAATGTCATCGAATATCTCGTTCCATCGACTGCGGTATTCGCCGTTGCCAATGCGCAAAGGATCATAAATCTTCCGAAGAAGCTTTCTCTCGAAAGTCCATGCCTCTGTACCATATAGCAGGACGTGGATGATGAGTGACTTGTAGTATTTTGTTTTTGTTCGTCGTGAGAGGACTTTACTTCTCAATTGCCTACTCAGCTCGAAGTAGCACTTGTTAGCAGAAGTTATTCTGCTTGTGATTTCGAGGCTGACGGTGTTATTAGCGTTAATGCTGGTTCTAAGATAGACGAAATTATGTACGGGTTCGAAATTATGACTGTCCACAGTGACGTGGGAGCCAAGTCGCGAGTGCGACGACTATTTGTTTGATGACGTCTTGTCTTCGTTCACTATCAGACCCAATCGCTTCATTATCCAGTCTTGAGAAAGCAGAACTAACAGCGCGGTTGTTGAGCTCAAGTATCAATATCATCGGCGTACGCCAGTAGCTGTACACTCTTATAGAAGAATGTACCTTCTATATTCAGCTCTGCCGCTCGAGTTATTTTCTCCTGCAATAGATTGAAGAAGTAGAAAGCCTTCTTGTCTTAAACGTCGCTTGGTATCGAAAGGCTTGGAGAGGTTCTTTCTGATCCTGACGGAACTTTTGGTGTTGCTCAATGTCAGCTTACATAACCGTATTAGCTTTGCAGGGATAACAAGTTCAGACATAGCCGCATAGGGGTAGTTCCTTTTTGTGCTGTCGATAGCAGCCTCTCTCTTTTATGTCCGTAAATGCGTCTCGCTTATCTCTTTAACCTCGGTATCTATCCCATCCCTCGAAATTTATCACATAAAAATTCAAATATCCGAGTTGTTTTTCACGAAATTGTTGTCTATTTAACATAGTTATATCAAAGAGGCTTAGCAAAGCTCCTCGGTTAATGGTTCTAATGTGTTCTCTCGCCGGATTTAATTCCCCGCTTGCTTGCCCGATTACTTCTTCTCGATTACGTCAATTCAGGAGTATGTGCTTTGGTATCTCTAACCTTTGGTCGACATTGATCCGTGGAACAGTACCCTTATCTGTGCAGACGACATCGCAGCCTGCAGTGACCTGTACAAAATCCTACTAACTGTCTTAATTTGTTTCTAGGAACCTTTCTTTAACATTTTGTATCATACACTCCCAGAAACATTCTTACCTGTTGAAGCCCAGGCACTTAATGAAAGTCGCGTTTTCCACAGACTCTTTCCTCTTTGTGTAGCTCCTCTCGTAATGTGTGGGGACGCACAGCGAAGAACGATTTTTGTCCTATCGGACTGTTGCCGCACCTTCTTTCGCTTGGATATCGGCCAGCTCATTTCCATTGATTCCTCTGTGCCCAGCAATGTATGTTAGTAGCATTGTTTCCAGTGGCAACCCTATTAAGCATTTTTATACACTCCAATACCATTGTTGATTTAATTTGAACAGGCGAGATTACCTGAAGTGCCGTTGGACCATCACCGAGAACGGCTATCTCAGCCCACCTGCTAATGGCGTACACTTCAGCTTAAAAATGCTTGGAAACCAGACCATGGCCACGGCCAGTTTCGTACACCAACCCTCACTATACCAACCCCAATTCCACCTGCCGTTTCCGTGCCGTCTGTATACCATTGCATTATACTACTACAAAGGTACTCCTCAAGGGTAAAGTGATCCAAAAAAAACCCAAATTTTCAATTAAAACTTCTCACGTCAAAATATTCGATTTTTTTCAGTCTGCAGGCTTTAAGTTTGTGGAGCTAAGTTTGTGTCAACTCGTACATCACAATGCTAATTTTTCTCTGACGAAAAATTACCCCCAAAAAACCAATTCAAAGCTTCTCTTTTATTTCATCTACTTCCTATTTCGTAGTATCAGTTTTTTAAATTAAATACAAAATTTGAAGTTTTTGCTTTCGTGAATTTTAATCAGACTTTCTTAATACTAAGTTTTATAATTATTAACAGCTTTGAGTAGATTTTACTAAAATTAACAACTTATGCTAAACATAATACAATAACAACATAAAACTTTACTTAACACTACAAAATGCAACTAAATAAATTCAACAAAGCATAAACAAGCACAGCCAAGTTCACTCAACTCGCACATTTATAGTCAGGGTTCTTCTCCGCATTATTACTATGCTTCTCATTCTCGTTTGTGATCTTCGTATGCAAGAATTCCAACTCTTTCGGATCAATAACTAAAGCACGTTTCGGTGAGTTCCAATCTTGCAGCGTTGAATCGGAGAAAAATACGTAGAGCACACCACAACCAATCAACATGCCTGCGCAGAGCAGAAACACATTACGCCAAGCCTCGATTGTTTGCTGTCGGAGAAATTAAACCATATAATGAACTATAACACAAAAAAATGACACGCAACAGGAACTTACATTGCCCAACGTCATAACGCCCACAAGATAGGATGATATGAAACCTGGAAGCACGGAAATCGAACCGCTAATACCCATAACTATACCCGCATAGTTGGGAGACATGTCGACAATGGCGGCTAGAGGACCCGATGAAACTGCGCCGTGGAACATTAAAGATAGCGTGAGGAAAACAATTGCTGCCATCGCATTATAGCCAAACCAAGCCAGACACAAGACCATAATGCCATTCACAATTAAACCTACGAAAACGTAAATAAAATGTAGTGAACAGCGCGCTGCGAAATCATGCAACGTTGCACTTACAAATCGCTGTTGCCAATTTTCGCAAGTTCGTACGCTTAATCTTATCCGTACGCAACAAATAGTCAGCCAACATGGAGAAGACAAAAGCGAAGAGCATACGCATTAAATGTGGAAAGCCGGAAAGCCAACCGGTCTGCAGAGCATATAAGAAGAAAATAGTGTAATGACAAAATGATTACAAAATGATTATAAATCACGCACCGCGCGTATGTTCCAATGATGTATAACACGAAAGTATGTTGGCGCCTGTGTCATCATCGTGAATAGACCCCAAATGCCGCCCCACTGTGCGATCACATTCAGCCAGACACCTCGTGATGTGAGTATATGCCGCCATGGTGTCGGAGGCAGATTGGCATGGTGCACCGAAGTGCCCAATGACTTCTCAATATAACGCAGTTCCGAGCTATTGATGCGCGGATGCTCCGCTGGTGTGTTGTAGACAAAGTAAAGCCAACAACACCACCATACAGTGCCAATGACGCCACACATCAGATATACCCACTCCCATGAGGTCCAATGCATAACATAACCAAATAAGGGATAGAATGCAGCGACACCTACCGAACTGCCCAAGTAAGCGGTGACGAATTTGCTGCGCTCATTCGGCGGTATCCATTTGCCGGTCATGTGATGCATAGCTGGCCATGATAAACCCTTTAGTAGTAGTATTTTAAAATCTTATTATTATTATTATTATTATTTTTTTTATAAAGCTGGCATTTAACTTACCGTTACGAGTCCTTGTAGTATACGCAACCATAAGAGCAGCTGATAATTCCAATAGGCGGCTAATGGTATGATGAAACAGATCCAACAGCCGACGGCATTCGATAGACCGAAGACCAACTTCGTGCCATACTTTTTAGCCAGAATACCACCGGGAATTTGCGTGAGCCAATGTAACCAATAAAACGAGCCTAAAACCATTCCCTGCTGATACTCATTCCAGCCGAAACCATCCGCTTCGTAATGTATCTATTATGTGTGTATGTATGTGTGAAGTGATAAAAAAGTAAATAAGCGTATTAGTGAGGTTATGAGCTTGGTAAACACAAATAAAATGTGCAAATAAACGGTTCGTCCACATAAACTTCTTTGTAGTGTGTTTAAACAAAAATACTGTTATAAAAAAAACAGTGCGTGTCAAATGTCTCAAGCTTTTAAGTGTCTAAAACAACCACTTTGTAAGCGCGTGTGGTTTATTTAGGTGCATTCTTTTGTCTATTTGGTAATCTAATCTTAGTATGTTTACTAAAATAGTATTTACTTAAAGATATATAATCTCTAGATAATTTCGAAAAATAGAAACTGGCAAGTGTTTATTGTTTTTGCATGTTTTCAAGTGAAAGTCGACGTTAAGAATTCTCTACAAGCATATTAAATATTTATTTTAAGAAAATGTGGATTTTCTTTCGACTGCTTGATTTTATAAACGACACTGTTGTAGTTTCTTTGAAACGAGAGATAATAATGTCAGTTCCAACGAGTTTGAGGCTGCATGTTTTCTTGAACAATCGAATTGTCCCCAGTCTACCATAGTAAAACACATTTTTTGGCAATAATTTTTTCTTTCTTTTCAAGGACGATACACTGATTATTCAGACTCTTCAACTTTTCGACATAATTTTTGTAGAACGATTTGTACTTTGCTTCAAAATAGGCCTCAGTTCCGGCGTTCACTTCTTCTTTCGACGAAACCTTTTTTCCAAGCGAGCATTATTTTGAGATCTAAGTAGAGGAAATATTCGCTGGGCCATAATTTGTAGAATGCGGTGGATGCGGAAGAAATTCGAAACCCAATTCGTGATTTTTGGCCATTGTTTTCACTGACTTGTGACACTGTACATTGACTTCACTATTCATCGCATGCGCATCCCAAAATACAAACGTCTTACCTTGCAAGTGGACTGTTGTGTTTTTCCAAGCTTAGGAGCGGGTGCATCGTGTGAAATGCACTCGAAAGACTGTTGATTTGACTACGGAGTAAAGTGATGGAGCCATGTTTCATCCATTGTCCCATATCGACGAAAAAACTCTGGTTTATTAAGCTTGAACATCTTTAAACACTGAACAGAATCATCAACTCGTTGTTTTTGGAAGAAAAAGAATAGCAGACACCATGTGATGTGATTTAACAGTCATAGTGTAATCTCGCGGGAAGCTGGCTGTTAGCTAGCACCATAAAAGAAAAGCAGGCACAGTTCCTGGCCAGTGCTTAGGTGACGCTCGCACCGCAATGTGATGTGATTTAACAGTCAAAATGTAATCTCGCGGGATGCTGGCTGTTAGCTAGCACTATAAAAGAAAAGCAGGCACAGTGCCTGGCCAATGCTTAGCTGACGCTCGCATCGCGATGTGATGTGATTTAACAGTCATAACGTAATCTCGCGGGAAGCTGGCTGTTGGCTGGCTCTAACAGTGATGTGATTTAACAGTCATAATGTAATCTCGCGGGAAGCTGGCTGTTAGCTAGCACTATAAAAGAAAAGCAGGCACGGTGCCTGGCCAGTGCTTGTGATGTGATGTGATTTAACAGTCATAATGTAATCTCGCGGGATGCTGGCTATTAGTTGGCTCTAACAGTGATGTTATTTAACAGTTATAATGTAATTTCGCGGAAAGATGCCTGTTAATTGGCTCTACAAAAGAAAAGCAGGCACGGTGCCTGGTCAGTGCTTAGGTGACACTCGCACCGCGATGTGATGTGATTTAACAGTCAAAATGTAATCTCGCGGGAAGCTGGCTGTTAGCTGGCTCTATAAAAGAGAAACAAGCTCCGTACCAAGCCAGTTCTTCCTTTTTCTCTATTTAGAGACTTGTTTTACTCTGCTAAGCCTATCGTCTTCCCACAATCTACCACTAAATATGTTTGAAATCGAAAGACAAACCATAAAAGTTGCCGGCTCTGGCCAAAGATAGATGTTTTCCAAAATAGTTGAAGGTTATTTTTCGCTTGATAGCCAGTTTAGACAAAGAAAAGCTCTTTACCGTTTAAATAAAACTTAACAACCAACCCTCAAGCAGCAAGCTTAAGTGTAAAAAACTTTCCAGTCACCCCAGTTGGAGCCACCCACACATCTAAGTGTTCATCATGCCTTAATTCCTTAATTTTATGAATGCTTTCATATGAATTTTATTTAGATAACCCAACAAAAAGTAAAATAAAGAATTGTATAAAATATGAGTAGCAGTTTAAGTACTTCAAGTAGTACGTAATTGTGAAATCTGCTTACCGCTATGCTGCTGCTGATAAGGAAATACTAGAGAAAGTCTAATACTTTTAGTAATGAGTATTAAAATAGTTTATTTTAAGGTGCGATAAAACCGACAAGTTAAACAATACGATGTCTACAGTTTTTGTACCCTAAACAAGGTCGATTAAGTTAGCCACGAAGTTTGTAACACGCAAAAAGAAACGTCGGTGACCCTATAAAGAACAGCGTGGCGATCGAAGTCGAGCCCGTCAGGTTCGATAGCCGCCTTCCTATCTGTTCATGAGCGAAATAAGCACTCAGTATTTGAGATAACGATCTAAACTTTTGAACACCGCACTTTCTGCCTTCTTGAGCTACGCATTTTTCGAAAATGCCGATATCGGACCACAAAAAGTTGTATCTGCCATACAAACTGATCGATCAAAATCAAGCCCTTGCTTAGAAAACTCCTTTATTTGAAAAGATATCATGACAATATCAAGACAACTCTATATTCTCCGAAAAAATGGTTTGGATCGGACTACTATAGCATGTAGCTGTCATACAAACTAATCGCTCAATATCCAGTTCTTATATGAACAACGTTTTTCGTCATAGATTATTGTCCAAGGCAGCATTATAATCTCCGAAAAATATATTCAGATCGGGCAACTATAACAAATAGCTGTCATACAAACTGAGCGATCAAAGTCATGAAAAAAATCTTTTAACCCCCATTATGCTATTAGAAATGCACCTATGAAGGGTATTATTGCTTCAGTGCTGTCAAAGGGAGCATGCTCTGTTGTTTCATAATCATTTCTAATTAAAGAACAGTTATATCGTAAATATTAAATACTGTCACCTACATACAACTCCTCCAGAAAACAAGTCTTCTAATTTATATCAATTGTAAATTATTTAAAGCGCATTTTGGCTCACTGCGCGGGGGTAGAGGTATTCAAAAGATGATAGTCTTAGAATGTCTACAGCCTTTTAATATACAGTGTAAATATTAATTAGACATCTATTGTCTTTCGATGCATAATTGTGCGCTTTTGAATACATTTATAGTAGATTAAAAAACAAGCCTATTGAAAACGGCAGCCCAGAATTATACAGCTGCGAATTTGCCGTTATAATCGCTGTTTTCGTGTTACAATAATATTTGCGCTGCACAAACAGATTATCAAAAATGAAACGATTACCATACAATTGCTTTGTATTTGTTCTTAGATCATTATAGCGTTTAGTTTTCAATGAGTTCGTTCAGTTCTAATGATTACTCCCTTTCGCTTTTCGTTTCTCGTTGAAAATTTCCAATTTTTTAGATCAAAAAAGAAAAATATTCGAATCTGAAGCTCGTATATCGAAATTATCTTACTAAGTTTGCTATCGCTTCGCTCTATGGGCTCTTGAAAAGTTCCAAGAAGATCTGACGTCTTCGAGGCAAATTTTGTTCAGCGTTGAGGGCCATTTCTAGCTCAGTGGGTATGTTAACAAGAAAAATTGCCGCATTTGGAACGAACAGCAAACTGAAGAAATTCAAGAGCTGTCATTTCATGCCGAAAAAACAACGGTTTGATGTGGTTTGTTTGGCGGTAAAGTCATCGATCCATATTTCTTCAAATATGATGCCGGTGAGAACGTAACAGTCAATGGCGACCGTTATCGCGTCATGATAACCAACTATTTGATGACTAAAATTAAAGCTCGAGATCTCAGCGAGATTTGGTTTCAACAAAACGGCGCCACTTCCACACAAAACGCATCAATGAATGGATTTATTGAGAGAATACTTCGGTTAGCAAACAATTTCACGTTTCGGGCCGGTCGATTGGCTACAAAGATCGTGTGTTATCACACCGTTAAACTTTTTACTGTGAAGATATATAAAATCTAACTCTAAGCAGACAATCCCGCTTCAATTCAGGCCTTGGATCAAAACATCACGCTTGTCATACGCCAACTACCAGTCGAAATGCTCGAAAGAGTTATCGATAATTCGACTCAAGGGATGGATCATCTGAGACATAACCGCGGCCAACATTTCAAAGAGATAATCTTCAAAAAATAAAAGCTAAAGAATCTTATTTCGAATGATAATAAACATTCCCCAAGTAGGAAACCTCAAAATGGATCACCCCATAATATTTTCATTTAATTTATGATTCTATACTAGTCTTCAATCAACAAATAATTAAATCGGTAAAACGCATTATTTTCTGGCTTTGTATAACCAATTAACAGTTAATTTTAGCTGCTGATAAGGAAGTATTTATTTTGGGTGCCTAGCTGCGTGTGCTTTTTGAAGTAGGCGCTCAAGTACTGGATGATGTCAATGGTTTATAATGAAATTCCCTTTTATTTGTTTTGGCCAATTTCACGTTCATATCGTTTCTATTTTTTTGATTAAAGATTGATCACTTGGCAGCAACTAATAATACGTGTGCAATCTCTTACAACACGTCGATAAAAATAATCAAGTAATTTGACGATTAATATACGCGGTCGTGCGAGTATGATTACATTTTGAGATTATTCAATGTTTTGTGATACGAAAATATATGACCTTTAGACGACTTTTAAGTTAGTTTCTGGTTTCCAGCACTGCTTTTTTTGACAGCCTTTATCATTTAGACGACGCAAAAACGATCTACCTGGTTATGTGAGACTTTCGCTAATTTATCTCCTATAATGGAATTATCTCTGAGGCTAGAATTAATTAAATTTATGGGAAGGTGGCAAAAACATAGGACATAAGGGAGCCTTGGGAACGTTTAACTTGGAAAAATCATATATGTAAGTGTGAAGGCCTAGGCGATCTTCACGCTGAGCGACGATCTTGAATTGCCAGACGATCGAGATGCTGCTTACAAAAACTCGTTTGAGAAAGCAAAGCGCTGTTATAGAACTGGCCTGCGAATTAAGGCGATATTAGCCTGAGTAGTTCAAAACGAGCTGCAGAGATAAATAAAGAAGATACCATCTTCTATAAAAGGGTACAACTGCTGCTACACCGAAGATATTAATATCAACAACCACGCGGTTCGTTCTGCTTTCTCCAGACTGAATAAAGAAGCGAAGCGTATGAGTCTAGTTGTGAACGCGGACAAATATCTCCTGTCATCAAACAAACAGTTACCGCATTCGCGATTTGACTCACACGTCACTGTTGAAAGACATGACTTCGAAGTCGGAGATAATTTCGTCTATCTTGGAACCAGCATTAACACCAATAACAATGTCCGCCTTGAAATCCAACGCAGTTGCCAAAAGCTGCTACTTCGGACTGAGTGGGCAATTGTGAAGTAAAGTTCTCTCTCGACGAGGAATGACCAAATTCTACAAGTCACTCATCATCCCCGTCCTGATATATGGTGCACGGGCATGGACTTTAACAACATCTGATGAGTCGCCGTAACGAGTTTTGAAGTGAAAGGTTCTGTGGAAGATTTATGGTCCTTTGCGCATTGACCACGGCGAATACCGCAGTCGATGGAACGATGAGCTGTACAGATATACTACGACATTGTCATAACTCAGCGAATTCAGAGACAGCGGCTATGTTGGCTAGATCATGCCGTCCGAATGGATTAAAACAATCCAGCTCTGAGAGTATTCAACGCAGTATCCGCCAGGGAAGCAGAGGAAGAGGAAGACCTCCACTCAGTTGGAAAGTCCAGGTAGAGAAGGCCTTGGCTACACTTGGAATCTCCAATTGGTGTCAAACTGTGAGGAGAAAGAACGACTAGGGCGCTAGGCTATAACCATGTAGGCGGTGTCTACACCTGTAAAGAAGAAGAAGGTAATCACGTAAGCGGTGTATACGCCAATAAAGAAGAACAATCTGAAAATGTCACCTACAAAGCTGATGCCTCACTAATATCAAAATTTCACGCCTGCGCTTGCTGCTCGCCAGCTGTTGAGAAAATCGACATCTATAGCTTTTGTTGCTATAAAAAGATTTCTCATAGAAATTCTACAGAGAATTGAAGGCATCTCGGTATCACCGTAGAAAATATAGGAGAAAATCAACATAATATATAGTAATATAGAACATAATGTAAATTCAAAGAGACGCTTGGCCAAATGCCATAATCTCACATATATATTTATACACACACACACACATTTGCACAGCATTAAACTAATTTACTAAGATCACGTTTGCTTCTCTGTCAATTCGACGCACCTTTTTGCACTATTTCATAACTTTTTTTTCTTGCTGAATTAGCAATTCAAACTTACCACCAATGAATTGAGAAACTGCTTCTCCCACGAATAGCGCGGCTCTTTCACCAACGTTAGTGACACTTCGGAGCTGTGATTAGACACGATCGCTGCTACACTATTGCTAGTCATATTCGCGTGAATACTGTTGGTGTTGTTGCTATTGACGAATGCGCTTTGTGTGAAATTCGTTAAGAGCGGCGCTTGTGTGGTGATTGTGGGCGCTAATAACGGTTTTTTGGCTATCATTTCCACAATTGTTATATTTAGATTGATGCGAATCATGTAATTCACCGCGAAACCGATGAAAACCAAATACCAGAGCACTGTGCGCGCTTGAACTGCAAAGAGAGAGAGATAGAGAGAGGGCGTAAAGGAGTAGGTTAGAAATTGTGAATGAGGGGTGAAAATGTATAGGTAAATAGAAAGATATTTTTTTATGAGAAAAAATGAATAACGAAAAAAAACTGAAATTTTAAATATTTTGTTAGGACTTTAAATTTTATAAGAAAAAATCGTAATTAAAAAAATTTAGTTTAAATTTAACTTTTGTTTGGGATTTCAAAGAAAAATGAAAAAAAAAAATGTGAATTAATATTTTTTAATGTTTGGTTTTCTTAATTTTTAACGAAAATTAAATTTTTAGTTAAACAAAATAATTAGATAAATTTAGTTTGTTCTAATTTTTACAAGAAAAAATAATAATTAAAAAAATTAACTAAAATATTTTAATTAATTTAATTAATTTTTATTTAAACAAAATAATTAGATAAATTTAGTTTCTTATAATTTTTATTAAAAAATTAACTAAAATTTAAATTTTGTAATTAAATTTTTTAATTGGAAATTATTATATTTTTTCATTTTTGCTTTTCGTAGTTTTTAATGAAAAGTAATTTTTTTAATAAATATAAAATTAATTACAAAAATTAATAATTAAGACTGGGTTTCGAGCAGTGAGAAGTCCTTAAAACTACTCCTGGGCACTCACTTTCCAGTGAACCAATCTTCTGAAGAAGTGCGTTTCAGAGGGCTTCCGGAAGGCGATACAGCCTACGGCTTCATGGCCGTCAAACCAACTAAGTTTCCGTCGCCTAATGGCATCATACCTGCGCAACTTGAGCGCACAGTAAATGTGTCACTCAGCTGGTTGGCCCCACCTACGCGAACTGCATTAGGCCTTCCCAAGACCGGGAGACGGGTAAGGGTGGCGTTCATTCCGAGGGCCCAAAAGAGCTCTCATGTCAATGTCAAAGATTTCAGGCCAGTCTGCCAATCCTCGCTTTTGTTAAGGACACTGAAGAGACTTATGGACCTGCACGTCATGTCAGTATATAGGGAAATATGTTATTAGGGCTCAACATGCTTTCTGCTCCGTGGAATTTCTCGAAGGATAAATTTATAATGTGAAGTCGGAAGCGGTTATTGATGCTCTGTGAAGGTTTGAGGTCGAATCGAACCTCAAGCATCTCATATTTTCGCTGCTCTGAGACAGAACTGTCGTGGCGGAGTGGGTCAGTGGCCACTACGTAAGGTCAATAGAGGCACCCTATCTACTTTACTCTATGTTACCTACTGAAAGAACTACAGGGACGAGGCTGTCGGATGAAAACCTATGCAGCAAACGTTGCTCTCATGGAAATTTGATACAGCTTACACAAGGATACCTCAATATGGCAGCTAGCTGGGCGGCCTTGCTGTCAATTCAAACTAAACTACTTTTATTTACCAGGAGGTATAAAATACCGTATGTATCTCTTCCCTCATTAAGGGGCTCTTGACTTCACCCTGTCGAAAAGTAGAAGTTCTTTTGCCTCTTTCTTAATAGAAATCATGAAATCATGGAAGCCCGATGTTTAGGAGATTCTGAGAAAGGCATGTTGCTGTAAAGGAGCACGGTAGACACTCTCACCAAGTACCTTACAAAACCATAGTTAAGCTATTAGTATTCCATGCTGAATTTGTCTTGTGGAAGGTGCTCGGGAAAATCACACTCACAAAACAACTGGAACATGTGCAACGAACGCCATCAGTAGGGCACCCCACTTGTGGGGTTGCAAAAGCCTTCTGGCCCAGGGTGGAACGCAAAAGATCCATGGAACTACCAGCTCTTAGTGATGTTCACATAACCACAATGAAAGTGTCTATGACACTAATTATTTTGAAGAATGACACTTGTCAAAGTTGCAAGGTGCAAGATGTAGTGGAAGCATCTAGACAATTTCTCTTTTACTGGGCGGCTTTCGCCAGACTTGCCATACTTTCTATAAAATCGGCGAAATGATATTGGCTTAACAAATTTGTGCGTGGCTCAAGGCGCTTTTATGGCGGTCTTTTTATCCCTAGTTAGCAGCTTTGGCCATCACTAGGGACCAACGTCTCTAGCAGTCCAAGTGGGATTATTCGTAGCCTCGTTCGTTATTGGACCGTTTGAAGCACAAAATCGCGGAAAAATGGCCGCATTTGAAGAAAAAGTAAGTACTGTTTCAACATGTTAGTGAGAACGATGGCAAAAAATTCTTGAATTGAGCTTCAAATTGCTTCCGCATCCACCATATTTGGTCTCCAGCGACTATTTCCTGTTCTAAGATTTCAAAAGAATGCACCCAGGAAAAAAATTGTCATTGAATGAAGAGGTGATCGCCGAAACTGAGGACTATTTTGAAGCAAAGGACAAATCGTACTACAAAAACGGTACCGAAAAGTTGTAGGGTCGCGATAATCAGTGTATCACCCTTGAAGGGAACTATAGTATGTTAAATAAAAAAAATTAATTAATAACACATTTCAACATAGATTATTTATCTATAAAACTGCAACCGCATTATTTGTATACCATAATTAATTTTAATTGTCGCCAAGAAACGTAAGAGTATTACTCCACGTTCTAGTATAATTTATTTATGCATATAAATAGCAAATATATGTATATTTTATATATACTTATATTTATTAGTTTATGTAATGCTGCTAATCAATAGATTGCTCTCGAGGTTTTTGAAATTTTTATCGCTCTGAATATATACGTATATACATACATACATATTCCTATATCGATTATCAAACAGTAGTTATGTGCATAAAAATACAAAAATATTAGCATTGCAAGCAGTCGACAAGTATGAATGAACTCTATGCTAAGCAGCGCCCCTGTAAGTCATTGCCTAGGCCGGCAGCAATGCGTGCGATCAATCAGCGTGTGCGCCAACAGCCGGTCAACAGCTGATTCTAGGAATAAATCCGAATATTTATTTGCATTTGCGCTGAATTTGTAACAAGTTGCTGTAAATTATTATTTTTTTTTAACATTTCGGTGCTCATAATTTTTTATTTTTCCAAAATGTTGTCTGTTTTCAATTCGTAAAAAACTGAAACTTGTTTGCGCATTGCTTGGAAAAGTCACATAATTACATTTGTGAAGTTGCTAAAAGAAATAGCAGAAATGATTTGTGTAAAATTTTAATCAAGCCTATGCACGTGGCAATTCGCTTGAATTTCGGATTAAAAAATTATAGGAAAATTAATGAAGGCATTTCAAATGAAGTGTGTGCTTTGTAGATAAAATGTAAATCAAACAACTTAAATGAAGCGTTAAGTCGCTGCTAAGCTGTGGATAATATTCGATTTGAAGTATTTATGTGCGTTGTAATAATTGAAATTTATATTTTTTTAATATTAAAAAATTTTTTTAATTATTTAATTAAAAATTAATTTATTTTATTAAATTATTTAATTAAAAAATTTAATTTAATTAAAAATTTTTCGCCTAAAATTATTTCTATCAAATATGCAATATTTAGAAAAAATGTATTATCTTTTTTTAAATTTTTTAAATTAATTTAATAAAACCTTTCACTCAATCTTAAAAATTTTTCTATCAAATAAAATATTTAAAAAAATATTGAAAATTAGACTGTAGCATATTTTTAATTTTTTTTTTAATTATTTTAATAAAAAATTATATATTTTTAATTCACCTGAACAATTTTTTGATAAAAAAAATATTAAAAATACAAAAATTACACAAATCTGATATAAAAATTTAATTTTGTCCACACAACTTTTCCTCAAATATTTTTCTAAAACAATAATTTTTGTGCATTTGAAAAAAAGTAAAAATTTTGAGAAAAGCTGTTTTAAAAACGTATTTAATTTAAAACAATAATTTTTGTGCATTTGGAAAAAAGTAAAAATTGTGCGAAAAGCGATTTTTCAAAACGAATTATATTTTTTTAATGTGCTTGTAAGATTTTTTTATAAAAAAAAAATTACTATAAAAGTATAAAAATTAAAAAAATTTTGCAAACATTTTTTTTATAACTATTTTTACAATAATTTTTTTAATTAATCGAACTCTTAAAAAACTATAAAAATGATTTAATATTTTTATTTTAAAAAATTTCAAAAACTGCACTTTTTATTAAAAAAAAAAATGTTTAATGTCTCGATAACACAAACATAGACCATTAATATTAAATTTTACTCATTAATTTCTAGATTAATAGCTAACTACATTATTCATTTAGAACTTTTTTTTTTCAAATATTTTCAAATTTTTATTTAAGTTTTTTTCAAAATACATACATATGTACATACATACATAAATATGTATTTTTCATTTAAAACATTTGTTTTTTTAATAAAATAAATTTTTATCACACAAATGCAGTTCACACTTTTACATTTTGCTCACTAAATTCTTAAAAAAAACAAAAACTGAACAACATTAATAAAATTTTTCAAAAATTTTATTTTTCACCAAATTTTTTTTTTTCAAAAATTTCAAAATTTTAATTTAACAAGTTTTCAAAATTTGTGTTTTTCACTAAAAACTTTTTTTAGATAATGCCAAATTTTTATTTAAAAATTAAATTTTTCATTGAAAACAATTTTTTTATAAATTCTCAAATTTAAATTTTTTTAACACAAATTTTTAAATTATACTCATTAATTTCTTAAAGCAAAAAAAACTGTGAAAAATTCTTACAAAATTTTTCAAAAATTATATTTTTCACTAAATTATATTTTTCACTACTTTTTTTTTTATCCGAATTTATTTAATTTTTAAATTCTCCTTACGAAATTCTTAAAAAAAACTGTGAAAACTTTAACAAAAATTGTGTTACTCACTAAAAATTTTTCTTTTCAAATATTTTATTAAAAACAATTTTTTATATGTAAATATTCACATTTTAAATTTTTTAACACAAATTTAGCACAAATTTTAAATTTTACACATTAAATTCTTAAAAGAAAACACAACGAAAAATTTCAACAAAATTTTTCCAAAATTATATTTTGCACTAAAAATTTCTTTTCAAATATTTTCAAATGTTTATTTAAAAATTGTATATTTCTTCAATAAGATTTTTCAAAAAATATATTTTTCACTCCTTTTCAAATATTTCCATGTTTTTATTTAAAAAAAAATTCTAAAATTATAATTATAATTAAAAACTTGCTTTTCGAACATTTTTAATTTTTTTAATAACATTTAATTTTATAGCATAAATTCATCACTAATTTTTAAATTTCACTAATTAAATTCCTTAAAACTGTGAAAAACTTTAAATATTTAAATTTTTATTTTTTCAAAAATTATACTTTTCATTAAAAACTTTTTTCAAATATTTTGAAATTTTTATTTAAAATTAAAAAAAAAATATTTTCAAATATTTAAAAAATTTAAACTTTTATAACACAAGTCCAGCCGTAATGTTTAAATTCGACTGATTCAATTCTTAAAAAAGAGAAAATTTTAAATATTTTAATTAACGAAACTTCTCAAAAATTATTTTTTCATTTTTTCACTTAAAACTTTTTTTTTCAAATATGTATTTCCAAATTTTTATTTTAAAAATTTTTTAACATATGTATTTTAATTATTTTAAAAATTTCAAATATTATGTTTTTCTCTAAAAACTTTTTTCAAATATTTTCATTAATTTTTTTTCTGTGTTCAAAAATTAAAAAAATAATTAAAAACATATTTTCAAATATTTAAAAATTTTACATTTTTGTAACACAAGTCCGGCCCTAATTTTTAAATTCGACTCACAGAATTCTTAAATAGAGAAATATTTTAACTAACAAAACTTTTCAAAAATTATATTTTTATATTTTTTTCACTAAAAACTTTTTTTTTTTCAAATATTTCAAAATTTATTCTTAAAAAATTTTTCATAAATTATGTTTTTATTAAAAAAAAAAACAAGAAAAAATTTTTAATAGTTTTAATCAACAAAATTTTTCCAAGATTATATTTTTCACTACAAGCATTTTTTGAAATATTTCAACATATTTTATTTAAAAATCTTGTTAAAGATTATAATTTGATTAGAAACTTTTTGTTTGGAAATATTTACACATCAAATCAGTTGATTTTTAATTACCTTCCACCATTTTTACGCTTTTTTCCAAAAAAAATGTCCACCAAAAGATCACTTATAAGCCAACAGCTGCGCGCACAAAACTTTGATGTTCTTAAGGCTAATAGGTACGACTAACGTGTGTGCTTCTGCGCACTTCCGCAACGCGCCTACTACAAGTGCGTTGAGTGCAGTGACTGTAAGAGATCACCTCAAACGAGGGGCGATCAATAAACCCGAACAACGAACACTAGACAAGGAAGTCCAAACGCTGGCACGCGTCTCCACTACTGACTAAGTGGTTGGATGTGGATGTGTGGGGAAGCCTTTTCAAAACATTGCAACCGCCGAACGCAACACACGCATCTTCACACACACTGCAAAAACACAGAAAACGCTTTGTTATGCATATGAGACGAACGAAAACGCGCTAAACGATCAGGTTGCACACGCGAAGCGCCAATAATCCGCAAAAAGTTGGAGAATCAAAGTCAGCGCCTGAATTGAATAATCGCGCTGCGTTGTGCCGCGACAGTGTCGTTAACGGACGTTACGAATCGGTTGACGATCACGTCTTGCCACTGAGAAGTGTGCAAGTAGAATGAGGAAAATCCTAAACGTCTAATAATACATATCTCTAAGTTAGTGAGCCTCTGAGCTAGCCGAGGAAAGAATTTCAGTAAGCTACATACAACCACAGGCGCAGCAGCACACGTTACATATTATTTATTGCTCGCCACTCGGCGACATTCAAATTACTCTGATAAAAACACAATCAGTACATACAAACAAGGCTATACTATATATAACGATATATGTATGTATGTATGTATATGTATACATAAGTATGTGTGTTAATCTGTGTGCGTTCTGAGGTGGGTGCCACAGCTTATAGACACCCACACTACCAGCTTACACCAACTAACTACTATAGCGCGTATGCCGCCGATCTTGCCATACTGTGTCTAATACATGCTGCTAATCAGCGCACAACAACAGCTGCAACAACAAATGACGTTATGTTCGCGTCGAAATAAGTCGCAGCTCTCGGGGCTCTTATCACATGTGGTTTAAGTTTTTGCTACATTGCTACTTTTGATAAATTGTATGCACTCTCTCACACGCTCTATCACTCTCTCTCTCTCTCTCTGCATCCAGCACACCTTTTCAACCTGTAAATATCCTATCATCGAAGTGAGTGCGTAAAAATATTCCGCTTCCCTCCTTCAATCTAACGCTCGACGAACAAAATGCTACACCTACACGATAACGGTTTATCTGCCGACCGCGCAAGTTCTCGCGCACCCTCTACTCAGTTTTTAACACAATCTCTCGTTGCGATCTTCAGCGGCAAACGTAAACAGCTGTAATCGCGCTTATCACAACGTCAGCGGCTTCTTCTTCCACCTCAACGATGCTTGGATACGAATACTATACAATGTATGCATGTGTGTAAGTGTATTGACAAAACTAATCCAGCAGCGATTGTGGCACGCAGAGGTAGCATGCCTTTGAGCGTGAATTACGATATGCATTTAGCGCTTAAAAGCATCAGAAAGCAGCGTGGATCATAACAAGAAGCAGCTGATTGGATGTGCTCTAGGTGTGTATGTGTGTGTGTGTGTGAGTGGCTTTGAGACAAAGCGTTTATTTTTTCAAGTGATAAGATTAGCAAAATATGGTAAGGCACAAAACAAAGGTGTCTATAATCCTCCTCAATGGTAAATAGAACTTTGCTCATACGAGAAGTGAACGTAAACAAGCCACTTCGGGCAAATACTCGTACTAAACGCAAATACAGTAGTAACCTAAAAAACTATAGTCATGACTTACGAGTATAAAGTTTTGTATCAAAAACTCATATATTTGAAAAAGCTCCGAGTAGCAACTCGTCCACATGACTATAAAAGCTTTGTAAAAGCACATATATTTGAAAAAGCTACGAGTAACATTTCGTTCTTCTTAAAACAGACAAATCTTCGGTTCACACCTTCTTATGACAGTTTGTTTACCCGTCCACATAACTATAAAAGCTTTGTAAAAGCACATACATATATTTGAAAAAGCTACGAGTAACATTTCGTTCTTCTAATATCTCGTTCTTCTTAAAACAGACAAATCTTCGGTACACAATTTCTTATGACAATTTGATTACCCATCCACAGGAATACAAAAGCTTTGTAAAAGCACATATTTATATATGAAAAGGATAAGAGTGACACTTCAATCTTCTTAAAGCAGACAAATCTTCGGTCCACAATTTCTTATGACATTTTGATTATCCGTCCACATGACTTTAAAGCTTTGTATCAAAGGTTAATTTATTTTAAAAAGCTCCGAGTAATATCTCGTTCTTCTTAAAATAGACAAATCTTCGGTCTTAAATTCATTCTATAGAAGGATTTTATGCGCTTTAAAAAAATAAAATACGAAAGTTCGAAGAACTCGAGCAATCCTTACCGATAGATTAAGTTAGATTAAAATGACTGTTCCCTTAATCCGACGGCGGGGATCACACTTAGGCTGTTGTATACAGCCCTTTGTGATGCCAAACGAAAAGTGTTTTTTTCTAGTTCGAAATCCGAAGTGGCATTGAACTGACAAAAACTGAACTTTCGTGGAGGAAGTTTTGAGATGTTTCTATCTCATCTTCTTCCAAACAGCTGATGCAGTTGGCATTGGATAAAATGTTTAATCTTACCACATTAATCCTGATCAAACAGTGTCCAGTCAGAACTCCTACAACTACTGAAAGGTGGACTTTGCTCAGAGCGAAGAGTTTGCTAGACTTCCTGCGATTCACACTGAACCAGAAGGACCTTGCAACTGCACCGCTTGCTGATTTCGTGTGAGGTCCAACAGTCCAGGTGTGAGCCAAAGGAGTTGGCATCAGGTAAAATGTTCAATATTACTGCATGAATGCCGAAAGAACAGTGTCCAGTCAGAACTTCCACAACCACTGAAAGGTGGACTTTGCTGAGAGCGAAGAGTTTCCTAGACCTCCTACGATTTACAGCGGGCCAGAAGGACTTTATGAATGCACGGCTTGCTGATTTGGTGTGAGCCACAGGAAGCCAAAGGAGATACTACCCGCGTTCTACAGTTATTGAGACTGAGGGGCCTGTCTAGCAATCTCATTAGCCTTACAGTTTCCTGAATAGAGTAATAATAAAATAACTCGATGGTAGAGATAAAGAGTCTAGACATCCTTTCACTACTTCTGAGCGCACAGTCAGCGAACTCAAGGCTTATGTCGCCACCCATTTAACGGAGTAGATAGTTACCTTTATGGCAGCCACCTCCGCTTGGAAGACGAGGCAGTAGACAGGAAGCCTATAACTTGAGTTGATGGAATTTTACCGGCAGTATACTTCTCCACCAACGCTCAACGCAATCTTTGATCCTTTCGTAAAACAGCTCACCGTCCTTTTCCTCCAGTGAATTCTACCCTCCCATGCCTTCCTCGCAGGCACATAAGTAACAGAGAGGAGACAATCAAGGCTATGTTCAGCGAAATGGTAGTCCAAGTATATATGTTTTATGATATCTAAGTATGCGAGGGTTCCAGAATACCCATACTCGCAGTCATCTTAGTACCCAGATTTTCTAAGTCGGGGGGCAGCTTTTATTTCCATACAATTTACGGCTTTGTTCACCGTAGTTAATCCATTCTTTAATATTTGTACATATGGTTCAAGTAATCAAGTATTTACTGTACTACCAACAAAATTTCCACTTAAGTTGATAATCTAAAGAAGTTCTAACACACATTAAGAAAAACCACAAGGAGCTCATGCGTTTGAGTGCTGATTTCTGCAAAATTTTTTTTATCTATCCGTTAGTCAGCAGAATTCTGCGAGTCCCACATGTAACGCTAATATTTTGCACAGCAGTGTACAGTATTTTATGGGTATTTGTTTAACTGCAATGACACTCAAATTTAAATAAGCAATTATTTAAGTAGCCCTTGCTGGACAGCCCTCATAACTGCCTGTAAGCCTAACGTTGAACTAGGGTTGCTGATTGATGGACCAACAATAGCAACAACTACGCATACAGCATGCATTGATTCATTCATTGATAACTAGTTTTTATTGTGTTTATGCATTTTATAAGCGAAATTTCACATTTAATGATTTGTTTTACACGCGGAGGCGACAGTTGTAAGCTCGTACATTGCCTTAGCCGAAATGATGTAATAACGAGATATGTTTGCATATCGTTGTATATGTTTTCTATATATTTGATCGCAATTGATTTTCGCCGCACCCAATAAAATAATCAAGTTTTCTTCGATTTTCGCAACACGCGCCATATGCTTCTTTCCGAGTCGTGCGATCTCTTATATAACGGTAACTTTAAAAAGCAAATAAAACTCGTAGAAATTTGTGTTTCTAACACTTCCTATTCATCTCAAATCTTGCTTGTCTCACGCATGTGACTTTGAAACGAAGAAACAAACGAAGGATCGCAGGTATGATATTTGAGTCGGACTTAACTAATTGACCCCAAATGGGATTTATAATGAAGTGACTGTTCTAGGATTAGCGACCAAACACTTCTCCTTCTCGATTCTGAGATTCAGCGAACGATGGAAATTACTGGAAATATATCTGTCGAAGGTGAAAGAGCATAAAGGAAAGGAAAGGAAACTAATGAAGAGAAGGAATGAAAAGAAATGAAGGGAAAGTGAAGTTAAGGAAAAAATGGAAAGAAAAGGCAAGTAGAGGAAAGGAAAGGAAAGGAAAGGAAATAAAAAGAAAGAAAAAGAAAAGAAAGGAAATAAAAGGAAATAAAAGAAAGTAAAGGGAAAGTAAAATAAAGGAAAAAATGGAAAGAAAAGGCAAGCAGAGGAAAGAAAAGGCAAGCAGAGGAAAGGAAAGGAATGGAAAGGAAAGGAAAGGAAAGGAATGGAAAGGAAAGGAAAGGAAAAGAAAGGAAAAGAAAGGAAAGGAAATAAAAGGAAAGGAACGAAAAGAAAAGGATAGAAAAGGAAAGGGTGCTCCCTTGCACCCAGTGACCACAAATAAAAGCAGAGGTTCCATAAAAAAAAACGTAATTATGGCTACCAGGCACAACATATAGCAGAATGGTGTCACTAATTCGAAAATCATTTGGATATGTAACGGTTCAATACAGATTTTATTAGTCCAAAAAAAATTACCAACTTTTGAACTTTCTAGTAGTTTCATCAGATGGAAACACGACTCCGAACGTTTCCAGATTTATATTCGACCAAAGGGACAGTCTAAGGAAAGCGTATAAAAATATCTTTATCTTCACTTTTAATATAGTAAAAGTCAGCCATACAAGGACATGATTTTGATGGGTAATTTCGTATGACAGTTACATATATGCTATAGTGGTCCAACATCCACAGTTTCGACAACTGTATAGCTTCTTGGGGAGAAAAGGGGGTGTGCAAGATTTCAGATCGATCCGAGGGATTTGTATATGTATACCGACAGACGGACATCACTAAATCAATAAAGCTCGTCACGCTGACCCTTTTCTTTTGGGTACTCCAAAATTCGTGGCAGACTTAATATAAACAGAGGGAGTCGGTGTTTAAAATAGACCGGATACCTTCACGCTTTATCTGGTGGAAAAGGTTTCAAGTCACGTTGCCATAACGTGGATGGCGCAGGGGCACGCAACCCACTAGTGGAACTTTTAACACACACACGAACGATTCACAAATTGCTGATGGAATGAGCGCCGGGATCTATTGAGTGGATCTAGATCTCCGGCGACGCTTCAAGCTGCTGGATCTTCCAGGCAGAAGTATTTGCGATAAGAAAGCTACTGTTATAGCTAACAACGCAGAAAATTTTGTAAAGAATGACTGATGGAGTGAGCGCCGGGATTTATTGCGCGAAGTCAGACTCTTCAAGCTTCTGAAATAGTGCAGTATGTGCCAGAATATCAAAATATACGTCGATAACAAAGCATTAATTAAAGCAATAATCTCAAATCACATTGTGTCAAACGCAACAGAGTTCCTGGCCACATGGACGTTCCGGGAAACGAAATAGCTAATGAGATTGCTAAGACTGACATTCGTTTGACTATCGAACCAGTTCAGGAGTTTAAAACGATACATAGCGAAATTTCCGAAGAGACTGATAGACGGATTAGAGTACGATAGAATGTCTTGAAAGCATGTAGGATCAAAAAGAACAATTCCAGGGGATCGGAAGGAAAATACTTAAACTTTTCACACGGTCTCAAAAGGATTGCAAGACGATTGTTGGCCTAGTCAGAGATCACAGCTTACTGGCATCACAAGCGAGCCATATGGGCCACATAGAGATATGTAGAAAGTACATGAGAGTAGGCGTGAGAGAGACGCTGAAAAACCTCCTCTGCTTAGGTCCAGCTTTATCTAGAACTCGGCTTAAATAACTAGGAGATTCGCAGTTCAAGGGGCTAGATGAAGTATCAGTCTAGATATCAAGTGTCTTTTATACTACGTAAAAAGCGTTAACGTCCCGTAAGCTTCAGCATGTATTAATAAAGAACCTTCATATGACATTACAAAGGATCTGTATTTCTCACGTCAGTCGGGTTTACGTACCAGGAACGGATGCCGATATTTTCTACGGTCAAGGACTGTCAGCTCGTCAGACTTTCGCCACCACAACAACCTGTAGTTTTATGTTTGTTTGGAGTAACCTAAAATATGTATCCTGTTCAGGGTATAATTATGTTAATATTTCGTGTATATCTTCCTTTTCGCATTGATGCTGTATGATTACATAATAAAAGCATTATTAGTAAATTAATTTAATTATTGCGCATGATGTGCGATTAAACGATTATTTATTATTTATATGTATATTATTGCATAATGAAATATTTATCAACAAGCAAGCCCACCTGTATTTCTACGCCAGCCTTAATAAATAAAAATTTAGCACCCAATTAATAATTATATTTAAGTACATGCAAATAATGCAAAACAAATTAATAATAAAATTATACTAAGGAATTCAAATGTTATGTTATTTGTTATTGCAATTTATTTTCAAATTTCCCACAACAACTAAACAATAATGGAATATAGAAAAAAAATGGTTATGTAACTTCAAAGAAATCATGTTAAAAGTAACATACACATATCCATATACACATACAAATATATGTACATACATTCACACATATCCACACACGTATGTATGTGTGCATGTATTTTTGCGCATAAATCAATTGTTGTATTTTTAGTTTAATTAATTGTACTGTAACACTAATTCATAACTAGTTCTAGTCTAAACGCTTGCCGCTTGCCACTTGCCGCTACACCCAAAATTATAGTATTTACCCACTCAAGCACATTAATTATATACATTTGGCTCGTAAAAATTACAATTTTACGGGCAAAACAACAAAAAATCATTTTGCATAATAAAAAAAAATAACACAAATGTCAAGCAAAATGACAAATCCCATCACAGCGACGCTTTGTTGAGTGCGTTTATCCTCAGCATATCAATCAAACGGTTATTGTTTATGTGGATGCAAGCGCATACTGAACACGTGGAGCCAAACACACACCTAGTTGAATTAAAATTGTAAAAAAGAAACCGCTAATAATAATAATTATATGTAGCACTAGAGTGGTGAAGTAGAAGAATGCATATAAATCAAACGCTGATCATTTTCATTACAAATATTAACAATTATATTGTATTACTCATATATTATTTATGTGTATGTATAAGTAATTTCGAGTTATTTTCATTTTAGTGTTTTTTTTTTCTTTGCTTTTTCAATATTTTATACTAATATTTTATGTTAGTAAATAATATATGTACATATGTATGTAGAGAAATTGTGTGCGTCGTTAGCAAACAGCAAACGGGCGCGGCGCAGTTTATATTTCGTGCTGTGCAACCGCTACGGACGCCGGCGCTGCGTGCACACGTCCTTCCCAGGCGGCTTCCCACAAACGGCTCAGCATTCACCCGACATTCTCATACGCCATGGCTGGCCGTTCGCTGCTCATGGCGCTGGCGGTGGCCGTTGCACCGAATATGGTGGGCGGATGATGTTGTTGCGTTTGCTGTTGATGTGGATTGTGTTGCGGCTGCTGCTGCTGCTGCTGTTGCTGCTGGTGGGGATTGTGTGCATGATGTTGTTGCGCCGACGGTTGTTCGTTGCGTATTTGTGGCAATGGAAACATAATGCCATGTGCCATTTGTGGATGATGTAGATGTTGTTCACTGGTGGGTGGTGCCGGCGCCTGTTGATGGCTGTTATGTTGCTGATGACTACCCTCGACATGTTTGCGCTGCTCATTCTGCTGATGCACCTTTTCGGCGCCCTCGTCATATTTCTTTTGCAATTGGAATAGCGTGTGTGGCAATTGTTGTTGTGCGTGTAGCGCTACGGCTGAAGCCGATACGCGTTCGACTTGAGATTGTGGCGATGCTTCTTTTTCAGTTTTCTCATATTTCTTTTGCAGCTGATACATGCTGTGCGTTATTTGCGCGTGCTGTGACAATTGTATCTTGTCATTTGTGGTGCTCGTACTTTGTTTGCTCGTTGACGACGCTGTGGATTGTGCATGTGTTTGTGATTGGGTTTTCTCCTGTTTCCCCGGTGGTTTTTTCTGGTATTTTTTGAGCACCTGTATAAGTTCGCCCTTGACATCGAGTCGTATCTCTTCGGGCACACGTTTGATCTCCTCGTAGAGTGAGAGCAAGAAGAGCTTATCGGGATCACGATTCTTCCGTTTTTTGCTTTTCTTTGGAAAAGCGTCTTGCATGAATTGCAAGAGTTTCTCCTCAAATGCGGATTCTCGTTGCATTGCAGCGGCAGCATGCTGTTGGCGGCGCAACAGATGCGAGTGCAGGCCACCATGGAATGCCTGCAGGTGTGGCATAGAATTGTGTTGTTGTGACGAACTACTACCGGATACGTGGTCACCGTTGTGCGATTGCATGCCAACGCCGGGTGTTTGAAATGCGCCACCATGCGTATCGGTGTGATTCGATGAACCGGGTGCATCATTTGTTTCGGCATCATTGTTAGCATGATCCTGTTGTTGCTGCTGCTGCTGTTGTTGCTGTTGTGCTGCATGTTGCTGCTCCTTTTGATGTTGCATATGCTGTTGCTGACCGTTGGATACTGCAGCAGCGCTTAAAATGGCATCGCAAAAATGTTCCGGCACATAATCAAAGCCCGACATAAAGTTTTCCGGCTTCAATTCGCCATTCATTTCCTCGTAAAAGTATTCAGTGCCTACAATGTCAATAATGTCGTTATCTTCTTGGTTGAGCTCGATACCCGGAGGCGGTGACCCGCCTGCCAATTGGCAGCGTTTCAATTCGGCAAGTTTCTTACGCGTGGTCAAACGCATATCACGCCAACACTGTTGATAGGTTTAAGAAATTCGAGGGTAACAAAAACAAAATTTTTAGTTTAATTATATTATACATAAAGAATGAATAATCATTCATAACATTAATCACAAAAACTCACCTTCTTCCATTGTATAATAGTCTTCTTGGGTCCAATTGTGTTTAGCGCTGCCTGTATCTTTTCCCAGTACCACTCCTTCTCCTTTTTCCCCTCCATGTACTTGGTTTCACGCAACAGTGTGATAAGCATCTTCTTCTGCGGTTTCGTTACACGATCCTTGAATAAAATATTGAAAACCTTGAAATTAAGAAACGAAAAAAGGCGAGAACTGGATATTTCACACGAAAATACTTCTTCGATCAACAGTACAAAGTAATTATCGTTTTATTTACAATAAATCTATGCATACATACGAACATAACATAAGACTTCATAATAATCTAGAGCTAAAGCGCTATTATTGGTACGTACAATACCTCAGCAGCCATTTAGTTAAATTGTCAGACGTCACCCGGCAAACTTCTCACACTACGGTTTATTTACTGTCACACTAAGTGAATATATTATGCACACTTGGAGCAGTATGCGTCAATGGTAGACTGTTTCCATTGGCAGAAACCTGGTGCTCCACTGCTATACACACATGATCCGTGCTGGTTATTAACATTTTATTTTTTTTTGCCGATTTTTTCACCCAACACACAATCTGTGATTTTTTATGGACTTTTCGCAGACACCTAGTATTTGGCGACAGGTACCGACCGCCGACAATCAGTGGCCTGTTGTTACTTAGCTCACAGTTATAGAATTTAGTTTAGATTCTATTTGCCACACACACTTACCATTTTTATTCGTTGCAAATAATAATCAAATCAATTTTTCGCTAAAGTTTATTTTCTGCTGCAGGTATTTAGCGATATATTTCACTTGATTCACCGTCGTGTTGACAATCGACAGTCAATCGTCGTTGCCGTCGACGTTCGTCGTTTTCATTTTCATGTATGTCTGTCGTGTGTGTCATACTGTATTTGTTGTTGGTTTGCCAGCGCTCTGCTCACGAACCGTCCGTCTTCCATGGTGGCTCACTGCGCTGTCGATATACACAATCAGCAATCGATAACAATTTCAAAATCATAATGTGACACAAGTAAGTGTTACCAGCACCGTATCATTACGTGCAATGTTTGATGTAGCATAGAAAGCGAAAGTAATAAATTTGTAAGGAAATATATGTTATTAATATTAATTTTCTTTACACAGTAAACACAAGCGTCTTTAAAGTCATTAGTTAATGGTATTTCAACAGCTTGCTAAACAAATATTTTAATATTTCATCTAGCCTCAACGTCAAACCAAACTAATTTGCATTGACGGATATTAACCTGCGTTTATCGATCTCGATAAATAGGAAATAAAATAATTGCAAGCTTCCGCTGTTTAAATTTATTCGATTTATTTTTTGTGTAATTTTCAGCTATCTTCAACTTTGTCATTAATTATCCATGTAATCCACTCCAAATAAGGTACTATAGCTGTATAGATGCTGGGTACACCTGTTACACCACAAGTTAGTCCATGCGATACAATACCACATATGTAAGGAACATCACTCACTTTACATATTAAAGGTCCACCGCTGTCTCCCTGCAATAAAATACATTGAATACACATCGACGTCTGTAACTAAACTCTTAAAAGAAACATTGTATACTGCTTCCATACCTGACAAGTATCTTGATTATCACCCAATGCACAGAGTGTAGTTTCATCATGTGGTGGTGCCAATATTCTGCCCAAAATATTGCTACACTCTTGTTTTGTAATTATTTTCACCTCACCTTCAATCAAATTGTTTTGTAATTCCCCAGCATATTGTGTTGCACCATACCCTATAATTTGGCAGGAAACTGCAGCCCGAAGTGCGAGTTAAAGAAATAATAAGTTAAATGCAGACATATATGAGTTTTAAGCAAAAAGGTATTTTCATCAAGAAGCACTCACCACCGCTTAAATTTTTCATGTCAGGCAACGGTAAAGTGCCAAAGGCATGTTTGATTAAATTCAGCTCCGGTTCATATGACTTCTTCAAGCGTGCCAAGGCAATATCATTTTGAATATTTGTACTGTCAAGTCCAATGACAACAGAAGCGCAAACAATGTTTGTACACATGTACATACATTCATAATTAAGAAAAAAATTTAAGTGTATATTAAAATTTAGCAAATGGAAATACCTACGGCTGATAGTAAATAAACTTAACACGTTCGATGGCGTAGCGACTGTTATTCTGATTGGCGCTTGAGAGGTTTTCATGACCGATAACGGCTGATATGCGCGCTAACTTTCTTTTATGGGAGGAAATTATTATTTTTTAAGTGTTTACAGATAAATAAATACACATATGTATATATAGTTAATTACTTGCGCAAAAAACAATGTGCTGCAGTCACGAACCACCAACGATTCAACATAGCGCCACCACAGAAATGTCGAAACTCTTCAACGCCCCGTGAATCAATGGGTTTATGCAATTCTTGTATGGAAACCATATAAGGATACTTAGGTGCTGCTAAAATTTTCAATTCAAAACTTCAAAACATAAATCATGTGAACAAGTTGCCTAACCTTAAGTAAATTTAGAACTTACCATTTCCTGGATTATAAATTACTTTGCCACCAACAATAGGTGTTGCACAATTATACTCCACAAAACTAAGTAATAGAAACGCCACGGTATTAATATTCAACAACCGCATTTTAGACGAGTGTATATAACACTACTGAGACCCCATTGCAAGCTGACCAGGTCGTTTTGGTATGTTGGATACAAAGAAATTCTAAGTTATAAGAAACTCCACGTCAAACTCACAAGCTGTGCAAATAAAAATTCTGTCAACATTTGAGTGTAATTTAAAAAACAATACTTATTTGAATTGAAATTATCGCAGTGTACGCGCCATTTCGTCTGAACGCAGTGTACAGCGCAAAAACAATAAATATTTTACATTTTTAGTGCTTTCAACACAATTAGAAAACATCAAAGTTGAGTGAAGCTATGAACTGTTAATGATAATTGGAAAATGTAAAGGGTTGTTGTAAAACAAAAGAAATTTTATGCGTTCTTTTTAAGTGTTACATTTAATATATAAATTAACCAGCAGACAACATTACCTAACATTTCACTTTCAGGCACACACCTGAGCTTAAAACGCACATTTATTGTATTAATACCAAAAGTGTTTATTTTTTCTTTTCTTTAGCGTGTGTGATTTGTTAATAAATTCTTAATATATAATATAACATAAACATGCAAAACGCTGCTGTGTTGGCACACGCATTTCACTTACGTCCGCGTTGCGTCAACTTCGCATTGACCGTGCGTGTAACAGCCGATACGCCTTCTTCGAATTTGGTGCGGAACAGCACATTTGCATTGTTGAACATGCCATCCTTCAGCGAGACGATAATGAATTGTGAGCCGGTAAAATGCGCCTTCAACATGTTGCCGATATTTTGTGTATGTGACATATCCAGCGCTGCGTCCACCTCGTCGAGTATATATAGCGGTGCGGGTGAAAATTTAAGCATCGCCAAAACTAGCGATAGCGCAACCAATGAGCGTTGACCACCGGAGAGTTCGCTGAGCGACTCCTTCCATACGCCGTTGAAACCGACATTTATCTCCAAACCGAACAGTTGACCTGCCTGTTTGACGGGATTGAGACGTGCTTGCGCACCCTGTAGCAATGTGCTGAATATGCTGCTGAAATTCTCATCGACAACCTTCCAGGCTTTTTCAACTTTCTCACGTTTCTTTTCGTCCATCTTACAAATGATGTGTTTTATCTTTTCTTTGTCCTGCTCAACGATTTTTTTGCGACGCATTGTTTCCTGATACTGCTCCTCTTCGCGATCTAACAGTATCATAGCACGCAGATTTATATGTCGCTCCATTTTATCCTTTTGTTCGCGCATAACGCTCAATTTATGTCCCGCTTCTATCGGGTCTTCTTTGGAGTAGTCATATCGGGTGTTTTTCGTGCCGAAAAATTCACGATCCTCCAATATCCAAGGATACTTCTCCTCGAGAGTTTCGATTTTGCGAAATGAGTCCTTGCTATCGTTGCGCACCTTATTGACTTCATTCTCCTTTTTCTTAATTTCCAATGTCATATCTTGATTGGTTTTAGACAATTTTTCTTTTTTAACCAACAATTGTTTTAGCTCTCTATTCTGCGAATTGATTTTATCTTTTTGCTCTTTGATGCGATGCTTCAATTCAGCCACCACCTTTGTGATGCTTGTACTGCCAGTACGCAGTTCTTCCAGATTCGTTTTCAGTTTCTCAATACTCTGAACCATAGAGTCGCGCTGCTCGGTGGTCTTTTTAATACTTTTATGTAACTCCTCTATTTCCAATTGTAATGTTTCGAATTCTTGTTCGCGTTTTTTCCAATTGTTGCGTGACTCCTCGGATTTCTTCTTTGCCGTTTTCATGTCCTCGGACGCCTTTTTTAGCTCGCGTTCGCGAAAACCTTTAGCATCGGCTAGCTTTGCCTCAATATCTTTGATTTTGTTGCGTGCTGTCTTCTGCGTTTCGCGCGCCTTGACAAGATCACCTTCGAGTGTTTCGATTTGCAGCTGCATTGCCTTCATTTCTTCTTGATGCTGCTGGAATGTGCTTTGCGCCAAACGCTGCTTGCAGGCGTTCAACTCATGCTGGCGCAGCTCCAGTTGCTCCTTGATGCGATTGTAGTTGCGTGCTGCTTCTGTTGTGATGCTAGATGAGGAGAAGGAATAATTTCTAATTACTACAACAAAAAAAATATTAAAAAAAAAACAGTTACCGTAGTTTTTGCTCAATATTATGTAACTCCTTTTTGCGCGTGCCAATGTCTCTTTCCAATCTTTTAATTTCCGACAATTCAGCCAAGACATTGCTGCCTTTCGGGCGTGAGCCACCAGAAAGCGTACCCTGTGGATCAACCACATCGCCTTCCAAAGTTACCGAACGGGAGTGAATGTTGCGATGATAAGTGACCTTCAACAAAAAAAATTAATTTATGGAAAAAATATAATAATTAAAAAAAAATAATAAATAATAAATTAAAAAAAAAAAAATAAATAAAAATAAATCAATAAAAATAAGAAAAATAAATTAAATAAAAAATTTAAAAAATAAGTAAAAAATATAAATAACCAAAAACAAAAATAAAAAAACAGCAAATATTTTTCAAATAAAGACAATGTCTTACTCACCTGTTTCGCTATATTCAAATCGCGACAAACCAAGGTGTGACCAAAAACAAATTTCATTACCGGATCAAAGTAACGATCATATTCGATTAACGACAAAGCCGACTGCACATTCTCCTTACCCACCTAAAAGCAACAGGTAAAAAAAAAATCTGGCTACAGTAAAATTTTCATTTCACTTACCAAACTTTGTGCGAAATCAACCACGCTCTGATCAATCGGATGTGAAGTGATCTTGTTAAGTGGTATGATGGTGACACGATGTTGCAATTGTCCTTTCTGCAGTATTTTCTTACTCGTTATGTCATCATCCGCCACATAACTGTATAACTAAAAATGAGAGCTTATTAATAGAAATATATCACTAAATTTGGCATTAAGGGCACTTACGCTGCCACCGGCCGTCATCATTAAGGCGAGATTATTCTTTTCATCACGCACATTAAAAAGTTTGCCGACCATACCACGCATTTTAGTGCGATCGAAATTCGGTTCAGGATCGCGATATTGCAATTCATAGCGATAGGCATTGCGTCGATCCAGTTGTTGATTTAAATCGCGTATCTCCTTTTGTAGCACATTTTTACGCTCTTGCAAAGCCTCGTAGCTGCCATCCTCATAATCAATGGCTTGCATTTTTGCGCTGAGTCCAGCTATTTCACTTTCGAGTTTATCGCATAGTTCTTGATCCTTGGCGTAGAGTGTATCCTTAGACTGTTTGTCGTTCTCACGTTGTTTGAGCACATTGCGGCAGTGTGTTAATTCCATGCTGGAAGTTTTAAGTGTTGTCTCTGCTTGGCTGAGTTGTTGTTTCGCATCTGAAAAAAAACCAAAATTATTATGATCCCCCGACAAGATAAAATATATAATCAACTTACTTATTAGTTGATCCTGCAGTGAGCATGACTGACCATCATCGTCCACCGACAAACCTTTTGTCACAGCTTCGAATTTTTTCTGCGCCGCATCGTAGGCTTGCGCATCGCGCTCATCAGCTTCTTTAAGGCTTTGAAACAGATCGTGCACCTTTGACATTTGTGTTTCCTTTTGTTTTAGCGCTTTCTCATCATCTGTAATATTTTTCTCTAAAGCGCGTAATTTTTTTTGCTCTTGATCGATACTAGTTTGCGCTGATTTCAAACTACCCGCCATTTTACCTTCTTCCACGACCTGTTTCGTAAGTTCTTCTTCCACTTCCTTCAGTGCACCACCACAATCATTATCAATTTGTGCTTGCACTTCTTTGGATTTTTCGTCAATGTTTTCTATTTCAGCATTATTATCTTTGATATTCGTTTTACATGTTTCGATGCGATTATTTATTTTTTCAATATTTTCTTCAATAGAACGTAACGCCTCTTTCTGTTTCAGATACCGATAAGATATATGTATGCGTGTCAAATATTCAATGTCACGGCAAATTTTTTGAAATTCCAAATATGCTGCACGTTCCTGCCGCAACTTTTCCAATTTCGGTTCGACCTCCTCTTGTAGTAGTGTATTTGTTTCACGTACTTTGGCATCCTTCTTCTCAATTAGCTTGGTAGTTGCCTCACGCTTTGTCTCATACATACTAGTACCTGCTGCCTCTTCAATCATTGATAATATTTCTTGTGGCTTCATATTCAACACTTTGGTTATACGTCCTTGCATAATTAAAAAGTTCGGGTTATTAACATTCAATTGCACTGAGCAAAAGAAATCCGACACTTTTTTATTCTGCACAAGTTTACCATTGATTAGGTATTTATTTTTACCGCCAACAACAATTTGACGCGTAACAGAGATTTCACGACACTTTTCGTAGCCCAGTGGACATTGATTTGGATCGGAATTGTCGAAAATTAATGTAACGGTAGCCTTTGTAACACCCGCCTGACCGCTTTTATATACAAGATCTTGCAGCGATGCAGCACGCACCTGTGTTTGAAAGTTTTTATAACATTAAGAAAATCCCTAAATAAATGCTAAGAAAATAGAATATACCTGTCCCAAATTCATTATACCAAGTACAAAACATATAGAATCTAATATGTTTGACTTGCCTGTACCGTTCAAGCCGGTAATCGCTGTAAACTCGCTGTCAAAACCATGAATTTCCGTGCGTCGTCCGTAGGACTTGAAACCATCTATAATAACAGATTTAATGTACATCCTAACACTTTTATACTCCCGGTTGTATGAATATTGTAATCTGTAAAATGAAAGGAACTGAATAATGCACACAACGAATTTCAACCAAACAATTAGCGCGCGTCTTCGGCGCGCTGTGCATAAACAAGCGCTTCACTCACTTTAGTGGCCAATTGTGTTGCAGCTTATCCGTGGATAATTTTTAAACAATTTAACAACATAAATCTTCACAGTTTAGCATGCAATATTAAAATTATTATTGAAATTTTATTTCCCAAACAATAAGACAGCAACACAAATAGAAACCTTTCTCGTTTTACTCTTCCTCTTCTTACAAACAACCGTTGGCTGTGTTGCCACTTTTATTGTATTTTAAAATTGAAATGAAAAATTAAAATAATTAATTGTATATTTTCACAATTTTTTACATATTCGCCATTATTTTGAGTAGTTTTGTTGATTTTCTTCTAAATAAATGATATGCTATTATGATATGTAGTACGACGAAGTCAATTGAAAACAATTAAAATCTTAAATTGAGTGCCGCGTTCATAGTAGTATGGCAGTTCGGAATCTATTACTTTAACGAATAGGGTTGTCCAAATTTATAATTAACATAAAATAATTTAACATTTTTGAAATAATGAAATTTACAAAAAAAAAAATTAAAAAAAGTTTATAATTTAAAGAATTTATTGGAATCATGCTTGGATGCCTATCGACAGGAGTGTTTGCGGTTGTTGTAGATATAAAAAAAGTCTTAAATTTTGTATATTCCTTCGCAAAAATACTTTTTAATGCATTGCCTTTGGTTATACTCGTATACAACGTGCACGGACAACTGGATTAATAAAAACTGATTTCTCTTTTTTTTTTTCAAATAAAAAATTTATTTTCTCTTTTTATAAGTGTTCACCAATAACGCCTTAGAATATAACTAAATGCATATCGTAATAAATACTTAACGATATGATTTTTGGTAGCGAGCACGGGCACCTGGACCACCGAATTTCTTTGGCTCGCAACGACGTGGATCACCGACCAACAGAGTTCTGTCGTATTGAATGAGGATATCCTTGATTTCCTTCTTGGATGCTTCATCAACGTCTGAAATATACAACAAACAAAAAATTATGAAAAAATCAACGTACATTTTTAATAAAATTAAAACTAAATTTTAAATTTCTTTGTAACTCTAGCATCACTCACATATGCCTTAATTAGACTATGTGATTGGTATTTGCCTGAATCTTTAATTTACCGTGTTTTCATCTTTCGAGAGTAATTTCGTGTTACAACCGAAAATCTGGTATTAACCGGCATAGAATATTGAACAAAGTATGATATCTAACTTTAAATTTGTTTGTAAATCTAGCATCACTCACATATGCCTTAATTGGACTACTATGTGATTGGTATTTGCCTGAATCTTTAATTTACCGTGTTTTCATCTTTCGAGAGTAATTTCGTGTTACAACCGAAAATCTGGTATTAAGCGGCATAAAATATTGAACAAAGTATGATATCTAACTTTAAATTTGTTTGTAAATCTAGCATCACTCACATACGCCTTAATTGGACTACTATGTGATTGGTATTTGCCTGAATCTTTAATTTACCGTGTTTTCATCTTTCGAGAGTAATTTCGTGTTACAACCGAAAATCTGGTATTAACCGGCACTAGTACTTAACTGCATTAGAATGTTTTCTTTTTATGTTCTCAAAATTTCCATAATTGTGTCTATCGAGCATCACTCACTCCTGCTATTAAAGTAGGATTGATTGGTATTTGCTTGATAAGTTATTATCCCGTGTTTTCATCTTTCGAGAGGAAAGTTATGTTCCAACCGAAAATCTGGTATTAACCGGGCTATTAATTCCTGACCTTTAACTAATTAAAATGTGTATTTTATGCTTACATTTCTGGTAGAAAGCGATCAGCGCCTTGGAGATAGCTTGACGGATGGCATAAATTTGAGCTACATGACCACCACCGCTAACACGTACACGGATGTCTACGCCAGCGAATTTTTCCTGCAAAATTTTCACTAACGTTAATATACAATGCATAGTCAATTAATTTTATCATTGATGAACATGTTTTCAGTATAGAAACTTGTTTCATTATATTCAATTTCGGGATAAGTAAGATTCATCACAAAGCTGCGCTATGGGAAATCACTGGATAAACAACTCACCTTGCCCAACAACAAAAGTGGTTCCTGCAATTTATATTGCAAAACTTTGGGTTCAATTTGTTCCAAAGGACGGCCATTGACCCTCAAGAGACCATGTCCACGCTTGCAGTAAGCAACAGCGGTGGCGGTTTTCTGTAATTAATAATGTAGAATTAATTTTCATATCCCGATTTTAGATTCAATGCACGTGTATGCCATGGGCTTTTCTATTCACGATTTGCAAATTAATGCTTACCTTGCGTCCGAAAACTTGCACGGCGTGCACGGGCTCTCTGCGCTGTAATTAACAAAAAGGTGAAAATTATTTAAAAAGCCATTATATATTAAATAATTTAAGCAAACCTACTTTTTGCTGCATCTTTGCTCAAGCAACTTTGTGAAAAGACCGGAAAAGGCCATTGCGCCACTGAACTGTAATTTAACGAAACAAAATGTCAAATTCTTCGTTCAATGCAGCAGCGCACTCTTAAGTGATATTTTAAAAATTAAAGAAATAAATTATTTAAAATATTAATGATATATACATTTTCCACATTATAAAAATTAGTTGAATAAAATAAAAAAAATAGTTTTTCCTTTGTATTTCTATATATTAATTGCATTTTGTTGCAATATTTTATTTTGTAGTTTTATTGGCCGTTGAAATGTAATTTGTTTTTCGCAACTTTGTAGCACCCGGTACCTAGAATAGCTGTCATTCATGTAGTCAAAAAATTTGGTTTTGTGTAGTCAAAGAAAATTAGTGCTGCAATTTTTAAATTTCTTGATTAATTTTAGTGTAATTATAAGTTTTTAAGTGCATTAATTAAAAAGAAAAATTATTTGCCTGCATTGAAAAGCTTGAAAATGTCGAGTGGACGCGAAGAAGGAGAAATCGATTCAGAGGAAGATGGTCTGCGAAAACGCATACATGAGCTTGAAAATGAAAATGCTGAATATGAAAAGATTAAACGAATTTCCGAAAGTTATGGGGATAAATATGGTACGTAGATGACCGTAGCAAAAGGATTTGTGTTTTCTATTCTTAAGATAAGTATGCATTACAATGTAAAGACCCCAAAGCTTCTAGCTAGATATGTATGCATAGATGTATGTATAGCAACATGTAGATACATATGTATTAGGGCTCGCTTGATTAGTTCTAAGAAAAAATGGACAAGGTTAATATTAAGCGATATCAGGCGCTTATCAGTTTAGTCTTATTGATGAATGTACTATATACACCTCACAGATGCGCTATTTTTTCTATAACTTAATCTCTCAAAAATCCAAAATATTTATATATAAAACACAAATTTTGCCATATTTTAATATTTTGTTTTATTTTTACATTATGTTGTGTGTGCCTTCAGGTAACATGTATAGACTGAATGAATTTAATGACTGGGAAGCTGTACAACGCGCTGGTCAAGTGCCCACCGATGCCTCCTCAATTTCTTCCGATGAATTTCCCTATCCTAAAAAGAAAAAGCATAAAAGAAATAAAAAAGGTAAATGCAAAATGCATGCGCGACGTGCAATGCAGCGCAGTCATCGTTGTACGCATCAGCGGCACAAGCACAGTAAAAGACATCACCGGAAAGAACGTCTCTTCAATCCTTACAATGAAAATCGTGGTATTGAAACAATATCTCTGGATACCACCGATAATAGTGAATATGAGAAGGATAACTACTCCATAGCTACCATGGATATTGAAAGTACAGATGAAAATGCTGGTGACATAACATTACCGTTAAGTCGTGAGGAACTCCGTTTGGCACTGGGACGTGGTACGACTGAAAGGAAAAATAATCTCTGCTCATTAAAAGAACGTTTGCAACCGGATAAATTTATTTCATTAGACAACATGGAAAAGATACAAATATTGGAAGAATCTGCAGCGAATTCGAATGATGCCGAAAATGTTGTAGAAATCAACAGTGATAATTCCATTTCAATTGAAGAGCAAGAATTGCGTTTAATTGCGCTTAGATCAGCGATAATGCGTAAACATGCGACACGTAAAAAACGTAATGCCGAGATTGCCTATTCGCCAACCGATTTTGATGACCTGCTGGTTGAACCCCTCAGTTCAGTCGATACGGATATTGAGGAATTAGAGGGTGATATGGAAATAAGTCCGGCTAGTTCACCCCGCTTGCTACTCAGTCCCATACAGTGTGACGAAGAACAAAATAGTAACATTAGTTTGGACACTGTGGAGAATCAAGTGGACAATAAACCTGTCGATATGGAATTAGCAAGTAGTGATGGCGAACAGGAAGACAACAGTAAGAATATGATCAACACCGATATGTCTTATGCACAAATGCACGATATACCGCTACCAGCTGGTCTACCAATAGATAGTGGTGTCAGTATGCCTATGGCATACAATTATGCAAGTCATGGCAATCACACGATGTCCTACGATATGTATATGCCGGCGTTGCATTACAGCACGCCACTGGAGTTGCCAACGCCACTGTTGCCAATGTCTGCCTTAGCAGACACAACCCAACCCCCGGGTACGTATGACATGTCGTCACAGAATTTCAATAGCAGTGACGAGGTCACGTGTGTTAAATATGAGCTTGCCATTGAGCCTGACAGAGGGAGCCTGTCGCCCAAATCATCAACTATGGAGATTATACAGCAAGAAGACACACAAGACCCTCCGGAGGATTGCAGTGATGAAGAAGAGGCGGAAGCTTTGCGCGCCTTATTGCTATCTCAGCGACAAATGGCGAAAACCACAAAATCGAATGGCTTGATACAAATACGTAAACAATCGCCAACGCATGCGCAAAAAACAAATGAGGATGACAAAAGTGCTGAAAGCATCATAAAATCTAATGCTAAGCCCACACCTACAGAGTCGATTTTGAAAGAAGCTGTACGCCGTTTAAAAGTTAAAACCTTTGAAAATGTTGAGAATGCGCATGCGCAGGATTATCAAGCCGAGTCTGATACGCATGCGCCACGTTTGACGATAAAAGCTTTTGCGCGTTGCAAAGACATTGACGAAGAAGTAGTTGCGCATGCGCAACCACCGCATATAGCTAAGAATGCGACAACAGCTTTTAAGGTACAATCAACGAACTTTAATAACGCATTTAGTAATCACGAAGAGAGCTTACAATGCAAGAGCACTCCCGAAATTTTGGGCTCACAAACGAATTCGCACGAAAATGTTGCAACATCTGCACCCATCAAGCGGCGCTTGGACAATATGCAGGCGGTAGAACAAAAGATAACTGTAAAAGAGCTGACAAAGATTGCTGACAGCCTACACTCATCAGAGGACAGTAATGGATTGCCGTTGCAACAAAGCCAAAGAACACATCACACTTATGAAACGCAAGCCAAGAAACAGAAAAAGACTATGGAAGAGACAAACCATGCGCCTGCCACAGATTTGAAGGACTTTCAAGGCGAAATGCATACAAAAGAGATTAGTACACAAGAAGGCGATCCCAATAGCAGTGGTGAGAAGGAAAACAAAGAGATATCCAGCGCAACGAAGAACAAAAACGAAAATGCTATTGCCAAAAATGTGAAGGTGCTGCCGAAGAATAAAGTCAATGGTCCACTCACTACAGCGAAAAACGTAACAGCACCGCCTAAAATTAGCGTAGCACCACCGTCGAAGGTCATAAAGCCACTAGCGCAACAGTTGAAAATTGTAAAGCCCAACAAAGTCATCAATAAAAACCTAGAAGTACAGCAGCGCACACAAAAGGCGGATAATCTCAGCCTGCCGAAAAAGCCTGACGCCAGCAGCCAGCCATCGCGCATACTAACACCCACCACGCTGCCGAATATAAAGGTGAAAAAACTCATCATACGTGTAGGTGACACGGATTCCTCCTCGGAGGACGAGGAGATTATACGCAACCAAACTTTGGAACGTTGCATCGGGCTGGCGACCGCGCGCACCAACACACCCGATTCGCTGGCTAATGTGCTGAACGAGAATGTCTACGGGGGCAAAGCGTGTAGCACGCCAACGGAAATGGCCAACGCGCAAACCAATGATGACCTCTCCAATGCATCTTCAGCTAAAGACAACATCGTTGGCGAAGCCTTCGAAAAGAAATTGGAAAATTTCCTCAAAAACATACGCTCCAAAACGCTACAGACAAGCGAGCACGCTGAGCATGCGCATGCGCGTGTGCGTAAGCTTAGCAGCAGCAACGGTGCCCAAACGCGCACACCCACGGTGCGTATGCGCAGAAAAGCAGCGCGTTTCATATGCTTTCTAACATCTTTGTACTCTGAACAGTGCATTTTAAGTTTGCCACGAAGTTTGTAAGACCCATAAGACCCCTTAAAGTATATAAGTGATCAGCATGAGGAGATGATTCGATTAAGTGAAAAAGGACCCTGACATATCCAACATACGTCCTGTGTACAATGAATGTTCGCAAGACATTGGCCACCTTTTTGCATGCCCCGCCAACCCTACTTATCTGACACCCTTTTCCCTTTGGTCCGAACCCGTCGAAACAGCACGTTTCTTGGGCCTCCCGTTAGATGACGTCGACGACAACTTAGATAATTATTATAACCATCCCAACGGGGATTGAATTTCCGTTAAAACAACAACAACTTAGATAATCCATTCGATCCTAACGGGGAATAGAAATCGTTAAAACAACAACAACACTAGTCGATTAAGCTATATCCGTCTGAATCTCCTCAGTTCTAGAGAAATTATACGGAAATTTTGTACACGTCTGCACGTCTGCTTCTTGTTAAGAAGCACCGAATCCTATAACTATATATTCACTATAACATACTTCATCGTTCGGTGGTTTTCGTAGAAACCATGCATGCCGTGACCTGCTTGAAACAAAGCTGCCTCCTAGGAATATCAGGAGAACATTACTGTTGTTGTTGTTGTAGCGTCAAAAAATATTCCTGTTGTAGTTTACAGGAAAGTTATCGAGTTGACAGTCGTTGATCGGATAAAAATCCGGGTCTGTTCCGGTTACTTGGACCCGACTATCATGTGGGGTTCGACTAAATTTCGGACGCAACCAATTCCCGACGCCACTCATAGTGGAGCTATTAACACCTTTATTGACTCCCTCCTAGTGAATTAATTGGAGTCCAAACACCACCTAGCTCGAGTTGCAACGTGGAATAAGAATAATCCTACCGTAAACTCGTTCTGGGTATTGTAGCAGGTTAAATTCCTACCAATTTAGAATAGGCGCTGGCATAGAACACCTATGATGCACTCAGTCCTCGCATGACACTAATCACCTCTTTGAAACTCTCCTCTCCCTATGGTCTGAACCCGCCGAGCAGCTCGTTTCCTGTGCCTGCCATTAAGAGATTTCTATCAAAGTTAACTTGGTCCGATGAAAATCCAAGTCCGCTCCGGTTGCGTAGACTCTACTGTCATAGGATCGATCACATAACTGTACAAACATCGATCAAAATTAAGTCCAAGACATAATTACAATTTTCGAACATATAATTGAGATACATAGACTGCTATAGCACGAAGCTGCCTCACAAACTGTTCGATAAAGTATAAAAAATACACCTGTGAAGGGTATTATAGCTTCGGTGCAACCGAAGTTAACATCTTTTTCTTTCTTTTATTTTTTCTTTTCTTACGTTTCCTACTGATAGGCCGTACGCAGTCTTCCCATCGCCTCGCAAGAGGAATACAAACGGTTAGTGCATCGCATGAAGATACTGGAAAGGCAAAAGCAATTAAAGAAAATGCAAAACAGCCTAATTGAGGATGCGGAAAAGTATACGAAAACCAAGAAAGTCAATGCGAAGAACAATGTGCGCAACTTCGACAATGCCAAGGCACACAACAGCGCCTACGCTAATGTCGAAGTTACCAGCAGCGCCACACAGACCTGCAGTGAAGAGCCCAGCGCAGTTTCTGAAAAGTCCGTAGAAATACATTCCGAAAAATCCACGCCGAACAAAAGTTTAACCGTCACGCAGACGCCGCCAACCGCAACACCGCCTCAAAACCAACAGGCATTAACGGATAAGCTACGCTCCTGGGAAACTATTTACACCAGCATTAGGTAACATTGAGTCTATGTAATAGTTTTTAGTATCTGCAATTAATGCACTTGCTGCCCATACTTCTAGTAATAATATCATAAGCAGACTGGACAAATCGCTGCAGCTGGTGAATGAAGCGAAGTCGGCGAAAATCGCCAAAATGCGTCATGAGCAGCGGCTGAAGGAGTTGCGTCACGAAATGGAGCAGACGCAACGGAAAATGAAAGAAGAACAAGTGAAAATAACACGCATACACCCACAAATATGCGCCAGCAACGAATTGATTGCGAAGTTGAAGCAGAAACGCGCCAAGGTGCTGGAAATGGCTGTGAAGTTGGGCAAGAGTGTTAAGGGCGATGATTATAGGTATTATAACAATTCGTTTGCAATGTTATTTATTACGCTGACATACCGTTCATACTACATACGATACTTAGTACCATATTGACATTGTATAGTGGTGTGGATTTTTAAGTGCATGCGCTGTTTTCTCGCAACATTACTTTATTTTTATATGCATTCTGGCAATATTTTGCACAAAAAGTAAAATTTGCTCTCCTGTTTGTCTGTAATACCGTAAAATAAGCTGGGTAGATGTGAGGTTATGTACTTATATATAATCTCTTTTTAAATGTCATCTCCAATAGATATCTCAGCTACTAGAAAAATATGAAAACAAGTGTCCTTACAACAATAATGTATCAATACAAATTCTAGGTATTGTTTATACCCCAAAACGGGCAAAAAAGTTCTTATATTCTCTGAACTGTCGTACAAAGTTTGTACTGAAATTTTCGAACTTTGTCATAGCCCTCATATATCGAGTAGAATTGCTTTTATTCTACTTTTTTGAATGTTTATTTATTTATTTTTATTTTATTTTTTCATTATATATTTTTTATTTCGACTTTTTCGCATTTACTTTTTAATTATTTATTTTGAATTAATTCTACTTTATTTATTAAATTTTTTTTTTAATTCATTTTTATTTTTTTTTAATTTATTTAATTTTTTTATTCTTTTTTTATTTTTTTTTTATTAATTTTTTATTTGTTTCCATTATTGTTTGCTTTTCGGTTTAAGTTTGTTTTTGTAATTTTTCTATATTTTTTGTAGATTATTATTATTTTATTTTTTAATCTATTATTTGTTTATTTATTTATTTAATTTTTTTATTTATTTTATTACTTTTTTGGGTATAGTTTATTTTTTTATGTTTTTAATAATTTATTTTATTTATTTTTAATTTATTTTTTTTTATTTATTTTTATTTTTGGATTATTTTATAATTATCACATTTATTTTTTCAAAAGATGTTTTTTTTTATTAATTTTTTAACTTTAATTTCTTTTATTAATTTTTGTTTTTACTTTTTTGTAAGTTATATATTTAATTTTTTCTTTCTTTTTTTAATTTATTTAAAATTTTCATTATACTATATTTTTTAATTTTGTTATATTATTATTACTTTAATTTTTTGCAAAATTTGTTTTCAATTTAAATTTTTTATTCATTATTTGTTTAATTTTATTGATATTTTATTTTTAAATTAAGTTATTGAAATATTTATTTTTTGGTGTTTATTTATTTTTAATTTGTGTTTTTTTTTAATAAAAAATAAATAAAATTGTTGTAATTTTTAATTAGCTCTTATTATTTGGACTTATTCCTTTTTTAGATATTGTTTTTTCTTATTCCTATTTTGATATACAATTTTTATGATACATATACAATTTATTTTTTTTTGCTTTTTAATATTTTATCATATTTACATTTTTTTATTTTTATGTTGTTTAATTTAATATTTAATATTTTTGTCAAATTTTTTAACTTTTAAACATTTTTTAATTTTTTTTGTTTTATTTTTTAGTAGCTCTTTTTAATATTTTTTTAATTTTTTATTTTTTTTTTTAATAATTTTAATTTTTTTAATATATTGTTTTTAATATTTTATTTATATTTAAAGTTTTTTAATTTTATTTTATTTAATATTTCTTTTTGTTAAAAAAATTATTTATATTCTGTTTAATTTTTTTAACTTTTAATAATTTTTTTATTTTTTTAATATATTTTATTTATTTTTAATAATTTTGTTTTTATTTTTTAATATTATAATTTTGTATTTTAGTAATTTTTTTATATATTTTTTTTTTTTTTTTTAATATATTGTTTTTAATTTTTTTTTTAATATTTTAAATTTTTTAATATTATTTTATTTTATTTTTTTATATTTTTATATGACCTTATATAGTATAGATCGGCAGTTGTATTGCTATTATAATGATATGACCATTTGCTTTGAGCCATTACATGTTTGCCATATCCATCCATACTTGTTATTTGCCAAATTCTGCTTAAAATAAATAAGAAGTATTAATTTTTCACAAATCCCCACTAATTGCTTGCTTTTATTCCTCTGTAGATTAAATAATGATTTGAAAAATGAAATAGCGCATAAAACAAAAGGATTGGCCACGCATATAAAACTTGTTAATTCAATCAGATATAGTGATCTAGATGTGTTAGACAAAATGCCGGCAGCCAAATCGCCGGACAATAGTACGAATACTGTGAATGCGCCACATAATCAAAACGCCTGTGATAAACTGGTCTCAAAGCAACCGCCACTAAGGGACCACGATAAAAGCAAAGCGTGTGAAGCGCATGAAAGTGCTGTGATAATATTGCCAACGCACGCAGCCAGCGAGACAAGAGCCGATGCTGAAGCCGAAGCACAGGTATACAAGCAAAGCAATGCCCAGGAAGCGATCGAAAGCTGTGATAAGCAGTGTGTAGTGGAGCCAGCGTCGAGCCTGGAAGCTGCTGCCACATGCATTGAGAAGGCGTTGGTGGAGGAAGAACAACCGGCACCGTGTGCGAGCGGCAAAGAAGTGCGTGCCTATTGTCTTGAAGAACTCTCTTACAAATTAGTAGCTTTTATCATGCAATACAATATTACATTAACATACATACGAGTATATGCATAAATTGTAGTATCTAAAAACTCATAAAGAAATTCCTTTATAATAACACAATTATTGAGTATGTTTAGGTGCTGGACGAGGACTGCGCGCCGGCGGCAGAGAGCATGACAACGGTGAAGACGGAAGTGGTGTTGCAGCAGGGACGCACACTGCGTGACTACGTGTCACCGCTGCAGCACTTGCGCAGCGAAAGTGGGTGGGTATTAAGCGTGTGTTGTAAGCAACTGAATTTACTTACTTTTCATATGTATTATCTATTAAAATAATCATGACTTAATTAATTACTTACAATTGAATGTGCTGCATTGTATATTTTGCATAAATGGCGTCATCATCTAGCGTTGTATTGACTTTGCAGAAAATGGAACCCGAACGATATTATCTGTCCGTACGAGTTGATGGGCCAATGCGAGGACAAGGACTGCAGTTACAAGCATTTGAAAATGTGCGCATAGAAAAAAAGAAATGTCGCTAGAAATGCTGGCAGCTGGTGCAGCGTGCCGCAAGTGTACGTAAAATGTAGATAATTAAACGCAAAAAAATAAAACAACAAGTTTAACAAAATAAAGGAGTACTCCGAATAGAAGTTGCCTCATAGGTAAGTTAAACCACTCAATTTAGAATTATACACAGATCGTGTAGCGCGTCCACTCGATTCTTAACTATACCACTTGCATAATTTTCTATTGAAATTACATGTTTTTGTTGTGATAAAAGCATTTTCAATAATTTTTGATTTATTATTTGAGTTGGTGGTGTGTGGTGAAAAGTTTTTGCTAGAAATGCAGCACAAAGGTCTGTTGAAACTAAGGCGCGCATTTGCGTAGAAATCTTAAAATTATTTAAGAAAATGTAATATAGTAAAAATAAATATATTTTTTTTTTTTTATTTTAAAAAATTGATAGCGGTCAACATATTCATCACAAATTTTTATTATTTTTTTTTTAATTAGAGGGTGCCATATTGTTTTTACGCATAAGTTTTATGCAACTAATGGAGCCTTTGCTGTATTTTAGCAAGCTTGCCACATATTTTTTTGTTTTTGATTTTTGTAAAAATTAAAAATAAATTTAAGATATTATATAATAATAAAAAAAGAAAATTATTGTTTTATAACGTTGTTATAAGAAAAATTGTTTACAAAGTGAAATAAATACATAAGTGCTATAAAAAATGGTATTTTATTTAATTGGCGGGCTTACTACTACTTTCTACTACTACTAAAACTTTCTACTACTACTACTACTTTCTACTACTACTACTACTTTCTACTACTACTACTACTTTCTACTACTACTACTACTTTCTACTACTACTACTACTTTCTACTACTACTACTACTACTTTCTACTACTACTACTATCTTCTACTACTACTATTACTACTTTCTACTACTACTATTACTCCTTTCTACTATTACTACTACTTTATACTACTATGTAGCCTTCACTCTAACGAGGACATCAACCAGCTGGGCAGCGGCACCTTCCCAATTAAGGGACCGAACATTCCAGGTGCATGCCCTCAAAGGGGGGGTCTCTCATCCGAGGCTGTCGATTACTTTTCATTGGTAGTGTATTTTACGTGGCGGGTCCCAAACCCAGCGTACAACCCTGTGGAGAAGATGATTCGCCTTCAAACAGATGTTCTTTGCCTACCCAGAGGATACTTGGTCTAGGATCGGAAGTCGTGAGCTGCTTGAGCCATTTGTAAAATAATCGTTCCTGGCCACTTCAAAGTGAATGGCAATCAAAGAGCTTTCCTCACTTGCAAGAACTTCTACACATGACTTCGTCCTCCACTACTACTTACTACTTCTCACTTTTACTACTATTACTATTACTACTACTACTTACTATTACTACTACTACTTACTATTACTACTACTATTACTATTACTACTACTACTTACTATTACTACTACTACTTACTATTACTATTACTTAACCGGAATGGGCCCGGCTTTTTTATACGCACAAGGGCTGTCAACTCGGCAGAACTTTGCAGCTACGACAACAACAACTTTCCGCCTTCTAAGAACATCAGAAAAAACCTCTTCTTGAGTTCGTCAACGACATTGACCAGTATGCCAACCAGACATTTGACGTAACTCACTTCAGACAAGCATTGACGGTCATACACACTGGATTCATTAAAACCCTCGCCGACTCATTTTCAGTGGATGGCGTATTTGTAGTGAAACCACCACCAAATGCAGACGACGAACTCAAGTTGCTGTGTGTAACAAGAGTGATCATAACGCAACTTCGTTCATGGTTAAACTCTCACTTATCCAGAATCGACCCCGATATACCAAATATACATATATCCAGCATACAATGAATCCCCGAATAACTCCAACCACCTCTTTGCATGTACAGTAAACTGAACTCATCTAACACCCCTCTCCATATGGTGCGAACCCCTCGAAACAGCACGTTTCCTGGGTTTAGTGTTTGATGACTTCGATGACAACCAACCGGAACCTTACCACCCAAGTGCGGATTAGGTAACGACGCTAAAGCAACAAATACTTTCCCATCCCGGATATAAACCGGGTCAATTCTGGTCTCTTGTGGGAATTGGCTTACTACCTACCGACCCGACAGGGTTAGATCGCTTAGTGGTAATGAGTTTAGCCAAGGACGTCCGTCTGTTCGTATATGCCCTAACTAGTTCTTCAGGTTTTGAGATATCGATCTGAAATTCATCGCTTTCTCCCCAAGAAGCTGCCCATTTGTCGCCGATGACAAGCGCAGAGATAAGCATTTATGCAGATGGTGGTGACTTTTCAGTAAAACTGGTCTGATTTTCCCTCACAGTGTTGGCGTGTTCTCAAAAATGGTTGATGGTCTTTAATTGGACTTTATTCAATGACAATGAATTCTCTCGAAAATTTTTCGTTTTTGCTTTTATATTATCTGATTAACCACCCTTCGGTAATTAGCTGGAGGTTCAAAAGCTCAACATTCACCTGATTACCCAATGAACTGTGTAAAGCCAAGCAAAGGTGGGGTTTCACTGAAATCAAAAGAAGGACATGACTCAACGTTGCCTTTACGCAACTAATTGGATTGATTTGTTGCACTAAGCACAACAACAATAATAACATAAAAGCTGAAGTGCTAGCACGTTTTAGAGGCCGTATTTGGAAAACGTGCGGATTGTCGCATGTAACGGACAATCATACACATTTAAATGTGTATGTATGTATGTACTTGCGTCTATGCATTCAGTTTAAGGTGAGTTCGCACAGTGTATTGAAAAATTATACAACAGAAGAGAAATTATTCTATTAAACTACGAAGTTGGTTAAGTTTCCATACATTTGGGGTCAATAAAGCTTTTGGTTAATAATCTTTTTGTTTACATTATTAGGTCAACCCTTTTGTTTACAAACCTTTGTTTACATTTTGGGGTCAATTGCCCTTTTGATCACCTTTTATGGGGTTAATGACCCTTTTGTTTACATTTAACCATGACACAAACCTTTGTTTAAATTAATGACCCTTTTGTTTACATATTATGGGGTTAATGACCCTTTTGTTCCCATTTTATGGCTTCAATGGCCCTTTTATTTACATTTAGCTAGAACACAAACCTTTGTTTACATTTTGTGGTTAATGACTCTTTTCTTTACATTTTATGGGGTCATTTTGCTTACATTTAGCCAAGTCCACAACCTTTTTGAGCAAGGCAAAGCTACAATCTTCGAAATTTTGCACCCGTTTAAGGCATTACTTTGTTTTGTAGTTTGATCATGCAGTGAGTTCGTCCAAGGTGATCTCACATATAGTTCATTGATCTCCGTTGTTATACAACAATATACCACCTGCATACATATGTAAGTATGTAGATATGTAGATTTATATATTCAAGCATGCATTTCTTTATAAATATAGTATATACATATATAAATATAGTACCATGGTACATGTAGTCTAGTTTATTATAGTTTTGTAACATTTTGTAAGTCACTGTGCCAAGCAAGTATGTATGTACTAACATAAAACGATGTTTGAATAAAAACCTGTGGCAAATTAGCTACACACAATCTATACATTGTACAATTCTTAATACGTACTTTCCGACTTTGTTGCATCGGCAGCATGTGACACCCCCTCATGACAGCGCTGCAAACAGGAGCACACATATATGCATACATACATGGATGCTTGGGGAGATTTTCACAAGTATCCGCATGTAGTACGTGACATTCTACCAATCACTCCAATAATATATGCATACCTGAATAATTGGTACGAGGAGCGTTCTGTGAACTACTAAAAAGGTTTTTTTTGTTCTCCGTTTGCTGAGGGGTGATCGTCAACATAAAACAAGGCAAAATGTAAACTTCGGCTGCAACGAAGCTATAATACCGTTCAAGAGTGCATTTCTGACGGACATGACTAAATCGACTCAGCTCATCAATCTGATCATTTATGTATATACGAAAAGTCCCCGTCCTAACATAGTAAAACATACTTTTTTGACAAAATTCTTTTTTTATTTAACATATGTAGTTCTCTTCATGGGTGCTACATTGATTATAGCGACGCTCCAACTTTTCGATAAGAATTTTGTAGTACGATTTGTCCTTTGCTTCAAAATAGGCTTCAGTTTCGGAGTTCACCTCTTCATTCTTCGAACATTTTTTTCCAACGAGCATTCTTAGAGGTCAGAGAACAGGAAATAGTCGATGGTTGCCAGGTCTGCAGAATACGGTGGATGTCGAAGCAATTTGAAGTCCAATTCATTAATTTTCGGCATCGTTTTCACAGACTTGTGATATGGCACATTGTCTTGGTCAAACCGAACTCTCTTTTTCTTCAAATGTGGCCCTTTTTAGGCGATTTCGTCCTTCAACCAGTCCAATAACGCTATGTAATAGGCTGTTGATATTCCTTCCTTTTTAAAGGTTGTCAATAATTAATATTATTTTTCCATGCGCATCCCAAAATACAGACGCCATAACCTTGCGAGTCTAATATTGCGTTTTTCCACGCTTTGGAGCGGGTTCAGCGCGAGCACTCCACTCGGATGACTGTCGATTGAACTTCGGAGTTAAATCATGGAGCCATGTTTTATCCTTGTCACATATCAACGGAAAAACTCGGGTTTAATACGTTTGTACATCTTCAAACACTGCTCCGAGGAATCAATTCGTCGTTGTTTTTGGTCAAAAGTGAGCTCGACGTTACACACATACATACATATGTATGTATGTATATACTTTATACTGCCTTCACAGTTTTCTTCTGGGTGTTGCAAACTTCATGCCAAGCTTAATATAAATATCAATTATAATGTAAATATCACTGATCATCTGCTAAAACAAACGTTTATCGAACAGTCTTCGTAGTTTAGAAAATCATGGTTTGCTCCAAATAATTTAACAGCTGTTTGTACGCTCTTAAACAAACTGGGCCGCTAAAACACAGCACTTTGTAAATGATGCTCTTAAATAAACAATGACAGCGTGCTCTTAAAAGCGAAGAGCATGGAAATCGCGGAAGAGCACGCACTTGAGAACGAAAATCAGCGGCAATTTAGTCACCTTGCCGTTATTATGTATGTGTGTGTGGTCGTATCTCAGAGATACGATTACACACATATCCACATATCGACCGACGTTGATGCTCGCATGGAGAAGTGCGGAAATATTGTCGGCATACAAGTACAAGTTTTATCGCTCCTCGTTGCCTATTTTATGCCAGCCATACACACAGTATGTGCCAATACTACTCCAATTATCATGTTTGTGTGGTGTTTTCCTGCTTTTTTAATTTGTTTATTTATATGTTTTTATTATTTTTATTTTTGCATTTCGGTTTCGCTGACTTTCTATCGGAGAGGCTATAGCCTGCTGGCGCGCTAGCTGTTTTGTTGGTTGTTGCAATCGGCAAACGTTCAATCGTTACGCGGTTTTCAAGCAATACAGTCGTGTGAGCGGCCTACACAAGTCGCAGGTGTACTATATACTACCTATGTACATATAAAATAAAAGCATTTTTGTATGCTAATAAAAAATTAGCAAAGTGTTTTCAAAATATATTCAGACTATTTTTAAAATCAAAAAATTCACAGTTATACGAAATAAGCATACAAGCTATTGAACTCGTTGAAGCTGCAGTAAAAAAATTAGCAAAGCAAGAAATATAAATATTTTTATTAGTATATTTTTTAAATGCGTGCCTTGCCTTATGCCTTTGCATGCAAATAAATATAAAGCTAAAATAAATATATAAAGAACGCAAAAGGCCAAAATAAATACGAATTTTTCGTTTATTTGAGACGTGCAAGAAGACAATAAAAAACTGGTCCGTCTGTTGTGCGCGCACCTACATAAATTAAATACATACAAACGTCTACTGAAAATCCAGTTTGTATGTCCGTGTACAACATAAACACACAGCACATACATATGAGTGTTGAAAGACGGTAGAATTCACGCAAATTGCACGTGAACAAACGGCGAGCAACCAAGTAAAAAAAAAAAACAACGCTAAAAGTGTCACAAAACGTTTCATAAAACTGTAAAATAAAAAAATTGAAAGAAAAAACATTATTCCAAAGTGAAAGGCTGGCTGCTGCAACATTAACTGCCACTGCAACGCAAAGTAGGCGAATACAGTCATCAAAATGTGGTGCATTGTCAACCTGCCGAACGGCACACAATTAGCGGTCAAATGGGATACGAAGGCAATCGGCCAGGAGTGCCTCGAAAAGGTGTGTATTCTCATAAATACTATGCTTTATGCTTTCATTCTTTACCTACCGCACTTATATTATGTATATAAATACACACCCATCAAAACATTTCATTATTTTTTGAGTTTATTGCATTTTCTTTGCTGCTTCGTTTGTTGTTTTCTGTATTATGTTGCACCGCATATCGGTTTTTGCAATGACCTACGCAACAAACGTTTGCCGCATGCAATGACGATAAACCGCAGCGGCGGCATTAAGTTAAATAAGTTAAAACATGTAGCGCTTTTGAGTATACATGTATGTATGTATGTATGTACTATAACACAGCGGTAGACATAACATACTGTATGTTTAAAAATTCTTAGCTTTTTAAATTTATTTAAAATATTTTTTTGCTTTCCACAAATGGCTTTGAAAAATTATGCATTTGTAAACAATGCCTTTACATGGCGAAAATGATCGATAACTGTATTAAATCGATTACTGTCTGTTCTAGTGTACGGCTGTTGTCAAATGCGTAAATATTAATTTTTGGTACATTTGCATTTGAAAATATAGCGAAATTAAAAGTGGGATTTTAATGTGAAGTGTGTAAAGTATTAAATAATTAAAATTAAAAAGAAAATAAATGTGATTGTCATGTGGCCACTTGAGTTGTGCTCACACAGCTGCAATTGTTCAATAAGTGAGCCTTAAGTGTCATAATCTCCAAAAATATATTTTGTGATATTTTGATGAGTTCTGTTGGCTTAACCTGAAATGTATTTCTAGACAAATATAACAATTTTTTGAGTGTCGCTGGTGAAAAATATTGTATTTGCTTATATAATGATGATATAATTTATTAGAACTAATACTTGAAGTAGTGTAATATTAAACAAAAACGGAAACCGGTTGGAACCGGCGTATGGAAAATATTTGACAAGATATCTTCACAGAATTCGACACAGTTTATTGGCCAAGTTAACGTTACAATCTCTGAACAAAATTGTACAAATCGAAACACTATAGCTTATACAAATAGCTGATTGTAGCTGCCATACAAACTGAACGTTAAAATCAAGACAAATAATGCTATAGTGCTATAGTAAATGCAGCTGCATAGTGTATTATTGCTGCGATGCAGTCGTAGTCAACTTTTTTTTTCTTGTCTGACTTTATTTTTCGCTTCATGAAAGACAAAGTGCAAACTTTAGCTTCCATTTCGTTACGACTACACCTGTTTAAAGTTCAATTCGAAAAATTTGAAAAACATCAATAGAAAAATAAGTATTTGTTTAAGTTTACAAGTATCTATGCATACACCTGTAAGTAAATATTTTTATAGGTTTATTTACCTATTTAGTAGTGCTTATCAATTTTGTATTGTTTTCCAGCGGCTTAGTATAGAATTGTTGTCGATTGCATGGAAAATAAACAGCACTTTGATAAGCCATACCAATTTATAAATGAACAATAAAATCTTAATAAGAAAATATACTACATACATACATACGTATACTATATGTATATACCACATATCAAAAGAAAAATACGCCGGTTTAGCGCTGATAAGCTGAAATATTTTATTTTTTTTAATAAACATGACTAATCCACTATGATTACTATATGATACATAATGCATACCCACTGTGATTTTCGGATTACCTAGTAGTGGCAATTATGACTTATTTTACATGCATACATATGTATATATACATATGCAGTATAATCCCAACTGTTGAGTAAGCTTTGTTGTAAAAACTGCAAAGAACGTCCTCTTTTCTGTGTGTATTTAATCCCAAATGGTGAGTAAGCTTTGCAATTTCAAATAATGTTCTCTTTTCTCGGACTTAAGGTTGACAATATTACTGAATCGCGCGTACAAGTGCACGCAAACTTTTTCCCATGAGTAATCCCATTAAGAGTTCATAGCTAGTAGTCTGAAAGCATTGACCTTTCATACTTGCAATTTCATTAATTTTTTTTCACTGTTGCCTAATTGCTTTGTTGTAAAAAATAAAATAAAATTTTTATTATCGTCTGAGTATAAAAAAGATAATAATAATAACACTTAAAAATAAAAAAAAGGATATGCTAAGAGATTTTTCTTAATACATTTTCAATTTGTTTTTCCGTAATTCCCACATATGATCCAACAATTACCTATTAATAGATTTGCTTTCAGTAACTTTAATCGTTGGTATAAATACTTGCTAATCGATGAACCGCACATAAATCAAGCCTAATGAGTTGAGCTCAAAGTATATACTTTAGTTCCAAGTTCGCAATTAATTAGGCCAATGCAGTAGATCGATTAAGTACGTGCTTACGGATTGCTTGAAATCGTCTCGCGTTACCGGATACACCTGTTAATAAATGACAAACTATCAAAGTTCATACGCTTTTTAGCGCTGCTCTTAGTGCTGACTATCATATAAGTCAATATGGATGGCCAGTGTAAGTAACTAGTAAAAAATTTGCTTCATGAATCCGGCAACACATTCTTTGTAATTCTTGTACGCGAAATAACAATTGATATAAGAGCGATAGCAGAAGGTAACGGACGAAGTTTCGTAACCTCTATTTTTAACATTCTTGCACACAATTTTGTGTTTCCTTGCATATTTCGTAAAAGGCTATAAATCCTAGCGTGCAATATCAAATTGCAACACATTTCTGTACATTGACTTCAAACTGCTTCGCGTGCCTCGCTTATCAGTCAAACGAATGCAGCGTACAAGTGCATTTGATAGCTCAAAAAATGAAAATAAGGCATATTTCTGTCATAAAGTGACTGAAGTGCCAATACACGCGGGTAGTTAACACCTTTAACGTTCACAAAAAATATTAGTAATATACATACATATATTTGTATTTTAATATTTAAATTTTAAAACTGCGCAGTACACACTACATTTGCAATTAATATCGGTACGGACAGTATGGGTAGATATTTTATGGTTGTACAAAAAATTATGTTAATTAACTTAACTGCCATATTTGGTTAAGTAATCGCTTCGCCTGTCGTATGTTGTTATGAGTTTATTGAACGCCACAAAAAGTGCTCGCATTATTATCATACACACCCGTAACGAAAACAAATATATTATACTATATGTATGTATGAGTATATAACGCTAATAAAGCCATATATGCATCAACACGCAACTGCGCCCTCTGAACGTTTTGTAAAATTCTTACTTACGAATGCTCAGCCATTTTGATTTAATGGGACCCTAAACAGGGTATTTTAAGTTTGCCACGAAGTTTGTAACACGCAGAAACGTCTGAAACTTTGCAGACACCTTTTTCTCCGCGAGAACTTGTTTATTTGTTAGAAACGGCGATATCGAACCACTATAGCATATAGCTGTCATACAAATTGACAGATCAAAATTCAAGTTCTTATATGGAAAACATTTTTATTCGACAGGATATCTACATGCAATTTGGTTGGGGTTATTGCTTAAAGCAATGGTACAATCTGCGAACAAATTGTTCAGATCGAACCACTATAGCGTATAGCTGTCAAACAAACTGACCGATCGAAATCAAGTCCTTGTATGGAAAATTTTTTTGTTTGACAAGATATCTTCACGAAATTTGAAATAAATTATTTTACAAGGCAGTCCTACAATCTCCGAACATATTGTTCAGATCGGACAACGATAGCATATAGCTGTCATACAAACTGACCGATCAAAATCAAGTTAAAAATCTTTATAAACCCTTTTTTGCCGTAAGAAATGCACCTATAAAGGGTATTATAGCTTCAGCAACCGAAGTTAACGTTTATTATTATATTTTTTGCGTCAAGTACCTTATTAATTCATCATTAAATAAGTCCTCTAAAGTTCACTTCAAACTATTTGACAACTGATAACATCACCTATACTTTGTCTGGTAATTTAAAAAACAAAATTATAAAATTACTTGGTTATTGACTGCCTTTAAGCTTAAGAAACTGTTTCACAATATTACTTCACGTAGTCCATGCTATTCTTATCTATTTTGTTTTTCATTTTCTACTTTTTTGGCTGTCAACACAGCAAGTGGGTAATTAACTTGGTTTATATGACTTTCATACATTTCACATACAAATAAATATTATTTGCTTTGCCATAAAGGCCGTAAGCTCGCTTATTTGCACCTACACTGGGCAGGTACTCTACGATAACCGTTTCGACTTTGTACTCTCCACTGATTGCTCAAGTAGGCTGTGTTGTTATCACGCTAATGATAGCAGAAATGTCAATTACCCAGCAATATGTGCACATGCATACATTTGCTAACTACTAATTGTGTCGATTATGTGCCCGAAAACTTTCAAAACAACAGCATTAATCATTTTTAACGGATTAATCAACGTTTAATTAAGTCAATTATCGTACTAAGAAACAATAAAATCCAAGCAAAAATAAGAGTTAATATATGATCATAAATATTTGAAATACAACGTTCTAGATTACCAATTATATTGACTGTTTTTCACACAAATTTCGTTAATCATCGCTCTTTTAATAACACACATTTACTCATTTACTTCGCTTAATAACGCAGTAATATTGAAATGCGTGGCAGTAAACGAGTTTTCTGCGAAACCAAACTGCAATTAACTTAGCCAACATTGGCTAGGCGCTTAATTGCGGCGTATATTCACTTAAGCAGTTAGTAGTTTCCTTATCACTTTCGGCAACTCAGCAATAAAACAATAATTGGACACCTGCGTCTTTCGTAATGCAATAATCCTTGCTGAATTAGACATTTGTGAATTCTTGTGATTCACAGTACGAAAGCATACACGAATTACGGTTGTTTTGGACTGCACTTTGTACTGCACTTTTGTTGAATGGCAAACTCGTATTTCATTCGTATTTATTTTGGAGTTTGTGACCAGGAAACTTTAAGCGGATGTAAAAGAATTATTTAAAAATGAAAGTTAATGCCATGGAGGGTCTTAATGTTGGTTTATTATTATTTTTAATATTTATTACATTACGAGGGGTTTAAAATAATAAATAAAACTCATCGATATCGTATATCAATATTTTCCTGGTCACTTAATGGTGTTATATTTAAGGTTTTACAATTTTATTTGTTTTTAAATATATTTTTATTTTAATGTACGAAAATATAATTCTTTTTTAATTTTTGTATTTGTTTAGTTTTTAGTGTTTTCAAACTTATTTTTCAGTTTTATTTAATATAAAATTAAAATAAAATTTTAATTGCTCTTTAATTTTTTTTTATTTTTTCAAAACAAATCAACAAAATATAATATTAATTTCTCTTTAAATTTAATAATAAATTAAAAATTATAAAATATAATTTTAATTTCCTTTTTAATTTTTTTATAGTTTTTATTTTATTTTTGAAACATTTTTTATATAATTTTATATTAAATTATATTATATAAAAAATATGCAAATATAATTTCAGTTTTTTTTATTCGTTTATTTTTTAGTTTTTTCAAAATTATTTTTCAATTTTATTTAACATGTAACAATTTTTTTTATTTAAATTCATGTAATATTAAATTAAAAAATATCAAAATATAATTTTAATTTAATTTTAAATATTTTTATTAATTTTTTTTTTTTTTCAGACGTGTAATCTTCCGATCTAATATTTCTAAATTATTTTTATATAATTTTACGTTAAATTATATTATATTTAAAATATACAAATATTTAAATTTTATTTATAATGTTTTAGTTATTATTATTTTTTTTTAATATTTTTGTATTTTATGTTAGAAAAATTCATTGCTATTGTGTTGTTATGTAAAACCACATTTTTTGCTTATACTTTTGAATTTGCTAACAGAAATAACACCAAGGTTTACAAAGTGCTGATTTTCAAAATATTTGCATTAAGTAAATCAACAATCTAAAATTACACAAGTTGACTTTTGCAACGAATGCAAATATCGAAAAAAAATTATACTTTTTATATTTAAATGTATGCCGGAATGTGTGAAGGATTTCATGCTGCTCCAATGCATGGATCTTACGTCAATATTTTGATTTCTACATCGATTGCATGTGTTATCGATCAAGTGCATTATTTCTAAAGGGCAAACGGTGCGTTGACTTAAGAATATAAATTTTGATAGCAAGAAAAAATATGTTTTAAAAACTGAAAAAATATATATAATAAAACTAAAAATATATTTAATAATATTTTGTTCTAATATTTTGCAAAAAATCACTTACACTTACTTATTTATTATTTAATCATTACTCTGCGTACATCTTCGCTCTGCCTATATTTATCAAACCTATCACATTTTCACATAATATTTTCTAAATTTTTCTTTGCAAAAAACGTGACTTAAACCATGTGCGTTCATTTAATGGGAGTGTACTAACGCCCTTGCGAGATTACTGCCCGTATGATTACTGTAATCATAGTTTCGCCGGTCAAATGGGATTGCTCTCATTAGTTTATTGTTATGCGCTAAGCAAACAAATAACAAAAAATTAAGCTGATAAGCGCCAGGAAAGCAAATAGAAATGAGAAAATAATAAAATAATAAGCAACAGTTGCTAATTGTTGATTAACACTTATTTTTTGTAATTTTTTGCTTTTTTCAACCTATACATATGTATGTATGTGAAGCATTTTTTATGGTCAGCAATAATTATGGGCGATAACATCAACGTGCCCCCAAAAAACTACGTCAATCAGCATACAATAAGTATGTCATTATGGTAACATGAAATACGATTACATTGTGCAATACTGCTGACCTAACAAAGTAAGAAATGTGTGTAAACATATTAAAATTGCAATAATGAATATACATATACTACACAAAAAGTTGTAAAAATTGCTTGCAATCGAGCTGAAGGTGTCGAAGGTGTTTGCCAGTCATAAAAAGACAAGATTTTGCGTGATTTTTTACGATATTGACATATTTTCAATACTATATAAAATAAACTGGTTTCAATGTGCAATACTCAGATGTAAATATTTTTGTAAGTTCTTGCTAATTTAATGAAAATAGCTGGATATAAGTATACAAATATTTAGCACAGGTGTCAAGTCCGCATAGTTGGCTGCAAAAGCCCAACAATGACTAACTAAAACTTTAACTTTTTCAAAATAGGTTGTGCTTAAATTTAGGTTAGGTGAGCTGTGGGTTCATACATGCAGTTATCTGCCGCGACAGTCTCAGCGGCATAATTACACAACTGCCGTTGTGATCACATGCCAACATAGCAACATTTGCCACTTTTATTATGAGCGGGTAAAGTCCAATTGCCGTAATATGACTCAACTGTTTAAGCTTTAATAAGCGTGCGTTGTGTGCTTGAGCAGTCGGTAATGCTGTTCTACAGACTTCCTAAAGAAATGTGGTATACTAATCGTTTAAGTGTGTGACTAGCATCGTAAATCAAGCGTGTTAATCTTATCTTAATAAGCGAACTCTAACCTCTTTTTAATTGATTTTGCTGATAAGACTGGCGTTTCAAGGCTATGAGTGGCATTTTCGATTGAAGTTAACCTTTTCTCCCCAAGAAGCTACGCATCTATCGAAACCGTCGATATCGGACCACTATAGAATATACATACATATGTGGCTGCCATACAAACTAGCCGTTGAAATTCAAGATTATTTTAAACAAATTTTAACAATATTCAAAATATTTTCTGTAAAGATTACATTCGTTTGCAAATAAGTAATTAAAATTATTTTTCCCATATAACGCATTATTATTATAATTGTAAATTTTTATTTTGCGGCCTTAAAGATTTTCTGTTATTTTTTTCACTTACATTACGGTGCAAAATTAGCAATGCAAATGTAAAAATACATTTCACGTAAAAACTGCATATTTTTAAATGCCTGTGCCTGTAATCTCACTTTGTTACGCGCAAGTCCAGACGATTTTTCACTTGTAAGAAAAGAAAAAAAACATGAAAAAAAACTTTGAATTTACATATGCAAATTAAGTATAAATAAAACATAATTTACTTGCAATAAACAATGTAAATATTAAACCTGCTTGTAATGCATTGCGCTGCGCTGAGTTACAGCCAACATTAAACAATTATGGCCCATTTAATATTCATATGCCCTTACACCTACCGTAATACCTTGTTAGACCCGCTGATCGGGCACATGTACTCAATAAAATTGCAAGACACACGGCAACTGTTTGCACGCCATGGAAACACTCGCCAACCGCGTGCTACAATTACAATACAATCTCGAGATATGTATGACACATATCGGAGATACAATAAGCATTTGATTATTAGCACAGCCAAAGATATACATATTATATACATACATATATGCAGGTATGTTTGTATGTGTACATGCGCGCCTCAGTGTAGTCTGCCATTCAGGCCGTTGTGGCGACAACCTCGTTGCCTAAGGAATTCGCCTATAGGCAAGTGATGAATGTAAATTATAAGCTTTGCACACATGCGATTTCGCTATTTTAAAACATATAATATAAATATACATATACGTTAGCGTTCAAACAATTCAAAAGTGCTTATTTGTGCATTTTTTTGTTGCTGCTCTTTTTTTTTGAATATGCTACAAGTTGCTATAAAAATAGCGCGTCATCGACGCGGCTCGAGGCACACTTGAAATAATTCACTTTTCAAAGAATATAGTACATATTTCGTGCGCACGAAAAAAGGCACAGCAAAAGCAAGAAAAAAGAAAAAAAAAACTTTGAAACTCAAAAAAAAAATTAAAAAAGAAAGTAAAATGAAATAAGTACTTAAACATAAGAAGAAATGGTCCTGCAACTGAATCAGGTATACAAAAAAAAACAATGACAGCTGTCTCATCGCATATTTCAAATTATATAATTAGGTAAAGCTTTGCAACTGCTCATCAACGTGCAGCACCAGTCCATGAGTTAGTAACAGTTACGACTGCATACTCATGGAAATCCCATTAGAATTATATGAAAACGCAAAGGCAGGGTTGCAAACTTTTTACTAATTAGTACACGCTTTTCCCAAGTGAATTGCACAGTTATTTTAGCGTTTTCATCATTTAATATATGTAAACATGTTTCTGACTTAAGGCTGCACAATAATTATTTACTAATTATTGCTCCTTCCTTCTGCCAATTTTTTAACACCTTTTACCTAACAGATTTATCACATGTGTTATACACGTTTTCCTTAAATCCGTATACTAAGCATATACAAACAATTAATTTTTCGAAAAAATTACTATTTTGTAAATAAACACGTGCATTGAGCAATTTAAAATGACAATAAAGATGTATGTATGTATATCGATAACTTTCAATGCCTGTAAATAATTGCCTGCAGTGGCAATTTTGAGTAATTTTTGGCGGGGTTTTTATGCATTGGACAATTTTTTATTAGTTTTATTTTTGTGTTATGATTTTGTATGTTTTTAATTTTCATATTTGCTTAATACATAAGCACCTGTACTAAAGCTATTACTATCCAATTAATAAATTAATTTTTTTTTTTTTTTAAATGTTAATAAAAAATTAGTATAATATTATTAATTTTTTTCTTTTTTAAATATGAATATTTTTCCATTTTTTATAAAAATAATTTAATCTTATTATTTTTTATTTTTAAAAATGTACAAAAAGTGTGCTCTTCCGATCTTTTTTATAAAAAACTAAAGAATAAAATATGTTTTTTTATGAAAAAAAAATTAATTAAAAAAAATATAAACACATTATTTCAATATTGCATTTGTTTTTTCTTGAACTTTGCAGTTTACTTCTGTAATTTATTTATTATTTTATACATATTTATTTACTAATTAAGTGACGTATGGCATAGTTCATTGCCTGCGCTCAATTTTGCCTTCAAGCTTGCATAAATACATATGTATGTATGTATGTATGTTAACTTCTAAGCGCTTTACAATTAACCTATGATAAAAAGTATTGTTTTTTGCTCTAATTTCATTCCTTGCATTTAGTTTATTTAATAGAATGCACTTTGCGCTGTTATTATATGTTGAACCAAGGTCTTAGCTAACATTAATTCAATTGTAATAAAAACGAAACATATTTTAAAGCAGGAAAAGAATGCAAATAATGACAATTTAGCAAATAAATCCGCAAACTAATGAAAACACACCCAACAAAAACACACAAACGTACAAACAAATTGTCTACTTACCTTCATAAATTGGTTAATGACAACAAACAATGTTTAATTACATTCATTTATTTAGATATTTGTTTGCTTATTTCATTTATTTTTTGCTCGCTACGCTTCTATTCCAAATTAACGGCAACACTGCATGAGCAACTCATTAACACGCGGCGGCATGAGTACGCGCACACGGCAACGAACAAGCAGCCAACCGACCAACAAAAAACTGCAAAAAACAATAACAAAAACCGCGTTCAGTTGAGTTCATATGTGAATGGGTACAAAGTCCAATTTTCGTTTGGGTCGGGTTCCAAAGTCCAATTTTACCATTCACACACAGCATGCTTTCATTCGTGTACGCGCGTGCGTGTGTTTGTGCAATGGATATATTAATGTACATGTAATTGTGTATGTGCACTTGTAGGTGTGCTTGTGCGTTTCGGTCTGTGTTACACTTCATTTCTGTTTTGTTCACGAAATTCTCTTTATTAAACAATTTTTTTGCGCTCACCTAATTGCTGTTACCGTTGTTGTTACTGTTGTTGTTGCTAGTGAAACAAGTACAAAAAATGCTAAATTCGTTCTCTTGCAAACCAACAAACTAAATGAAGAAGCAGCAACAGCAACAACAGCTAAAAGATACGAGATCGTGTCGTCCACAAACACAAAAACAATATATACATAGCAATATATGTATAGTATATCTCTGCAATGATCTTTTGCCAGCGATAATTACAGAATGCGCGCTCTTGCCTACTTTTCTGCGGCACTGCGTATCTCTTAAGTGAAGTTGCAAACACTAAATACTCTCTGCTAGCCATAAGAGACAGAAGATAAGTAGACAGCGCTCCCATAAGGGAGTCACTTTTTGGGTTTTTCCGCAGCTTTTCCCCTCCAAAGTATCTGTGCGCACATCTGTTTTCAAGTTGCTTTCAGCGCTCCAGTGCTCGTGTACGCCGTCTCACATACACACACAATCGCATGCACGTGTACACATACAGACACACTTTTGTAGCTTAATTTTGACAATAAATGTCTGTTGACTTCAGTTATTTGCGCCCACATGGCTGCCATACGGTTGACGAGTTGGCTGGCTGGCTGACAGTTTGGTGGGTTGGTGAGTTTGCCACTACTCGCTCTCTGCAGCGCTAATTCAAAATGCAAATAGGTCTGAAAAAGTTGCAAAAGTTTTAAACAATATTAATAATATACCAAACTGTACGAAGTTAGGGCGAAAAAGTGTAGCGAAGTATAGCAAAAAGTAGAAAAACGTGCTGGAAGTGCGCAAAAGGCAGGCATTGGAGCTAAATATAAAATAAAATACAATTAAGCAAGTTTGGAAGGTTCCAACTGAAGCCTGAAATATAAACAAAAATTTTGCTTATGAAGACAACAAGAATACACAAATGCGCAGAATATCTCACCTGAAATCTTTATATGTAGTTATTTTTTCGCACATACTCATTTACATACATACTCATATATACATTTCACATACTGATTTATTTATGTTTACCCAGCCAGATAACAATGTTTTATAAAAAATATTTCTTACGCCTATGTGAGTAAAATTCAAAATGCCATATGTGCTTAATAATTGAAATTTATTTTTGCAAAAAAGTAGAACAAACAATATGTACTTATATTTTTATCACACACATTGTAGAGCAGTGATAATTATTTATAAAGAAGTTTATTCAGGCACAACAACCAAAACGTGCATGCACACGCCTTACCTTGTCTGCGGTTTATTTTCGTTCACGTCTTGTTGTTGGTTGATGTCATCGCATATTGCGCTTTACTTTGTTTGCCGAAGTAATTAACATTTTTGAGGGCGAAGAAATGTAAGCAAAACGTACCTAAATTTGATAAAAAAAACTATAAAAATAGTTAACAAGCCAGAAAACCAGGCTGAACCAGGCAATATGCGCAAAAATATTAATTTATGAAATTGTGGTTAGGCGCGGTTGAAAGATAATAGAAGAGACGCAGAAGTGATATATAAAAAAATATGTTTTTGACACTATAATAAAAGGTTAATATATTTTTGTCAACTCTAACCTCTGGTAATGTGTTTATAGCGGTTTTATTTCATAAGTCATAATTTTGACAGCAAATTTGATAGTCACCATGATATTTGTAGCAGAGACAATTACAAGCAAAAATATGAAAGTGTTAATGAAAGTACAAATTTTTAATTACCCAATTAAAAGTATACTTAAAAATAGTTTAAAAAGTATATGACCACTTTAGACACACCCCAATAAAAAAGTTGTAATTGCTCAGCACTTCTTTGATGTTTTCTTCGTAACCAGAAAAGGTAAATATCTTAAATGTCGTTAGGTTAGTAGAGCTGCGACAATTGACGACAGGGTGATTGCAGTGAAAAATTTTTAAAATCACTTTTTTTTTATAAAATACTTTAGTTTATTAAATTAAATTGATTATATGTTGATTTAACACATAAATTTTGGTTTATTTAAAATTTTTTATTTAATTTTGTACAAAAGCTGACAATGCAAAACTTTTCTGGTTAAATTTGTAGTTATTTTATATACGATTTTTAATACACAATTTAACAAAAAATACATAAAATGAAAATAAATATACAATATTAATATATTTGTTGCACATGGCGTATGAGTAACATGCGGAAGATATCAAATAGCTTTTTAGCTATTCATAAGCTTTAAAAACCTGTAGCTGCGGTTTTATTAAAAGCTTGTTCCTATTTAAGCTGCATTTTATTAGAAGTGAAAAATTATAGTGAAAAAAACACTCGAGCTTTTGCGCAGCATTTTATGTAAAATTTTTTTAGCATGAAATTGAAAACTATAAATGAATTGCTTTCTAATCTTAACCAAATATAAAATTTTATTTATTTATTTTCTATAATAATTTTAATACAATACTAATCTCACTTATTTTTATTGTATTCACTTACAGGTCTGCAAGGCACTCGACATAGTCTGTGAAATGGAATATTTCGGCCTCGAATACTGGACACCGGGACAGGAGGAGTCGCGCACACGCCAATGGATCAATCTGCGCAATCGCCTGTCATGCGACAACAGCAGCAGCAGCATACACTTAATGCTTGCGCTGCGCGTCAAATTCTGGGTACCCGTCCATTGTCTGCTCCAAGAGAGCGTACGCAATATTTTCTACATGCAAGCACGTTCCGATTTATTGGAGCAGCGTCTGCATGCACGTGACTGGAATAATGCGGCCAAATTGGCAGCGCTGCTGTGTCAAGCTGATGGTTTACGCTTCAATCCGCTGGCGCTGAAGGCCAAATGTCCCACGCAAATGCGTCGTCGCAGCGCTGGTGATGTTGCTCACCAACAACAATGCCAACACAAAGAGCGCAAAGACAAAGAACATGTGTTGTCGTTTAAGAAGCGTCGCCTCTCCAAACAAAAGTCCACCGAAAACATACATAATTCACATCTGGCCGCCGCTGTCTCCGATGAGGCTCTAACGACATTGAGTGCGAGCATGAAATGTGCGAACGCATTGTCACAAATGGCAACACAGGCGTGCGATAGTGACTCGGGCGTAGACAAAGTCGCTGCGGCAGCATCATCACCGCTTTATGTTTATCAAAATTATATTGTATATCCCGCGTCTGTCGATGGTGTTGACGCCGATATGCCGGAAGATTACTACAATCGTATTGCTGTGGAGCATGGCAAGTTGGCGACACTTAAAATGACCACGAAGTCGGCAAAGTATTGGCTGTTGAAGCAAATTCAAGATCTCGAAGGTTACGGCGAGGAGCTGTTCAGCGGCGTGACGGCGCACGAGAATTCAGTGCGATGCGATGTGTCAGTGGGTACAAATGCGATCACGACCTGCGTGGGAGACGAAAAGAATGTGTAAGTATTTTTATGCTGGGTTAGTTTCGGGTATATTCGCGTAGTTTGAGTGGGAGAAGGTAGAAAAAATTAATATTTGGCGAATTTTTTATTTTTTAATTTTTAGTTTTTCTATGTTCTACGTTCGTTTTTTCAACCATGACAATAAAAATAATCACTCAAAATATAAAAAAAGTTATAATTTTTTTGTGTTTATTATTATTTTTTTTTTTGTCAATTTTCAATTTTTTTTTACTATTTGTTTAATTTTTTAAATTTATTTTTATTTTTTTTAATTTTTTTTTAATTTTTTTCAACAAATCTTGGTTTTTTTTAAATTTTTTTAAATTAGACATTTTTTTTTACTTTTTTTTAATTTTTCTAATTTTTTTAATTTCTGTTTTTAATTTTTTTTTTATTTTAATTTTGTGTGGTTTTCCCCAATCCATATTTTTCAACTTTTTTCCACACATTTTATTCATTGCCAATTTCCTCTCTTCTCTCTCTTGCAGCATCCCGTTCAGCGCAATCGCCTCTGCGAAATCATTCCGACGCACTTTCAAATTGGAATACGTCGGCGATTGCAATGATCGTCGTGAACTCGAAATCAAATTGCCAAAACACTCAATGGCCGCTGGAGTCTACCGTTCCATAACGGAGCGACACGCCTTCTATGTCTGTGATAAAGTACGCGGTGTGGTAACCAATCAATTTACGCGCGATCTCAAAGGTACAATCGCTTCGATGTTCAAAGAAGACACCGAGCTGGGCAAACGCTATGTCTTCGACATACAACGCACCTGTCGCGAAGTGCACGATCAAGCGCGTCGTATACTGCACGAAAAAGGCATTGAAGCGTTGAATAGCACAACAAATGGCAATGAAGATCTCTTCGAAAATATGCTTAGCGGCGCCACCAAAACACTGAGCGCGAGTACACTGCATCCGGCTGATGATGCGGCCACACAGCTGCATATTGATGACATCAGCGCTGTCACCGACAAATTGGACATGGCGTTGCGCGAGAAGGAGAAACGCGATGCGGCAATTGCACGTTGCGTAGAGACGCGTATCTCCGAAGCGATGACCTGTAAAATTTGCATGGATCGCGAAATCAATACAATGTTCAATCCCTGCTCACATGTGACCACCTGTGCGGAATGTGCGGCGAGGTAAGTTCAAAAGTACACAAAATGACTAAAGTGCAGCATTTCAATTAAATTTCAATGTTTCTCTTTTTACAGATGTATACACTGCCCCAGTTGTCGTGTAAAAGTGACGAGCACTACGCGCATATACCTGCCGCCCGAACTGCGCGTGAGCGTCGCCACGCCAATCGCCACCACCAGCTGTGTCGCTGCACATTAGTGGAAATATTTCCGTTACATTTCTCTTGATCGAATCGCGTTCGTAAAATGGACTTTGTTTGCAGTATAAAAATAGAAGGAAAAAAACTCGAAACTGTGCTAAACGCGTCAATGACGGGTTTTTAAGCTTAGACTGTATGCTCTATATATAAATTTATTGAGTGTCGTCATGCAAAACCATAAATATTTATAAGTGAACCTAAAGTAATTATTTAACTGTTTTTATTTTTATTTTGTTTTTGTAATACCTACATATATGCAATTGTTACTAATTTCACTATTAAGTTAAAAATAGTTTTATACACTGTACTGTAAGTAATTAAGACTTCGAATTATTTTAAGTTAGTTTGTTGCCAATGCATTCATATTTTATTAAAAAAAAGTATTCTTAAACAAATTTATGTTAACTAAATGTGTGCTTAAAAGCCGTACATTAAAAAAAAGTATTGAAACCCTTAAACGACAGGATTGTTATAAAAAAATATAAATAAACAATGTTAAATATAAAAATAAAAAAAAAAAAATTTACATCATAAAAGGAATATAAAAAATTTTGCAATATTTGCACTTTTAAATTTATAAAAAAATGTTTCTGTTTACGTTTTTCCAACAGCATTTAATAATTACACAAAAATATTAATGTAATTCGAATTTTCAAAAATAAGCGCCATTTCGAAGCTTTTCGATGTATATTTTATTTTTATTATACATATATTATATTCTAAAGCATTTCAACTATTGACTAAGGATTTTTGAAATAATGAAAATGTTTAAAAAATATATATGTATATTGTCGTGCCTTTGTCGTATTTTCTCACATATTTGTTATAATTTTAAATTAAAATATTTAATGGCTTTTGAAAAACGTTAATATTTTTTATGTTAATTCTGTGAAAGTCGAAAAAAAATTAAAAACACAACAGTACATAAAATAAAAAAATTAATAAAAACAAAAAATTATTTGTATTAAAACAAAGCAAAGTCTATTATTTTCAAGTTAAATAACACTGTGTTGAATATAAAGATAACTCAATAATCAAATAAACAGTATCTCGCGCTATGGAACTTATAGCTGTGATAAGAAGCTGCATCAAGCGAATTCTGACGGTTCCATAACAGAATTTAGACAGAACAGACGCGGATTTCGCTGGGTAGAAAACTGTCAACTTGATATCATTTCTCATTATTTATCCCAATTTTTTAACAGCTCCAACCATAACAACTTTTATGCTGAACTCAGCTTGTGTATCTATTTTATGTGTTGTCAGAAGAAGAAGTGGAGGGTCAATCGAATGTTTGAACGCAATTAAAAAAATTAAATTACTCGTTACATGGGTTTTCCAATTCTTGCCCTCCTACCCAATGTGGCAACATTGAAAACTAAAAATTTCTCAAAACGTAAAATCAACGCAATATTTGAAAAGTCGCATGTGGCAACACCATTGCTAACCAATCGGAAAAAATGCTACAAATGTCAGACAATAGCAAACAATTGGTTGACAGTAATGTTCAAAATGGACGCAATATCTTTGTGTTCCCATTCTCAGATCGCGTGAGCAGCAGTGATAAGTTTTTGCAATTTACTTTTCCTAATAAAAAAGTGGAGTGTGAAAACCGGAAAAAATGCCAATGAATTTAAATTTGTGATATAATACATGTAAATGGGACGAAAGTGGATAATAATCCAAGGGTTTTCGTCAAATTTCGTCCATGTAGTGAAGAAACAGTCAATACAAATCAACTAAAACTGTCTGATGGAATTTTGTAATACACCAATTGCGAGTTTTCTTTGTGACCTCACTTTTTGCGTTTCGGCGTTCGTGTGCGTTTAGCGTACTTTTGCAGAGCGTATTGTGCTGTCGTAGATTGCCAAAACGATGTTTGTAGCAACATTTTCATTGCAAGTATTATTAAAACAAAAACTGCTTTAGAAATTCTCCAGCAGAAACAGCAGTCGAAAAGTTAGTTAAAGCAGCCAGAAGTCAGCAGTTGATGTGCGTTTGTTTGTGTGTACGTCAATCCTAAACGAGCGACCGACTGGCTAGCTGGACACGAAAAACCGAAAAACGCAGTGGCAGAAAGAAAACAAGACTAAAAAGAAAGAAGGTTGTATAAACGATCGGAAATTGTGCTAGTGACAATTTGGCAGTTTTTTTGTTTTACGGCAGCTTATATACCATATTCTTTTTTGGTTGGAAATTATAATGGTTTAGTTAAATAATGCAATACGTAGAAGTGCAAATTTGTTTCCACGTATTGCCAACTTGTGAATGAAGACTCCAACACAATACAGTGTTAATTATGAAGTACGATAATGTGTAACGCAAGTATGTATAATTATTGTAAAAAGAGATAAAAGTTTATACAACAAAAAATGTATAAATTTGCAGTAAAAGTACTGAGAAAATATAAAGAAACCAATTTTGAAAGTGCCTACAAACAAGGACAAATTTTTATTCCTTTGAAAAACAAATAAAGTGATAAAAGCGGATTATCGGGTAGCGTTCTGTCCGCTAAAACTAGTTTATTATTACAAAAAAATATACGCCTTTACGATTTTAAATTTCATTTACCGTCTAAACGCTTTGAATTATATGCATTGTCATCATTTGTCTACACGATCCCAAAAGTACAACGACGCATACTTGCTGAAGCTTAGGTAAATATTTGATGTAGTACATTTGGAAACATTTACAATTATTTCTGTATAAAATTATTTTCAGTTATATATTATTATGGAAAAAGGGAAAGTACATGTGAAAAACGAGCATCGTGGTGTGCCTGCACAAACACAACAACAACAAATAACGCCAAAAATTGCTGAAGGCCATCCCACAACGTCACTATCACCCGAATTGAAATCTGCGCCCTTTATGGGAATGCACCATAACTTAGAACATCCACCACAAACAGTCTACTACCATCCACAACGTCCTACGTCGAAAACGAATACAACAAATATTTCGGAATGCGATACTATCGGCAATTCCGCTAACGATGGTGTATTCCCTTTATGTTACGTATGTGGCGGTAATGGCGGCTGCGAATCTCTACGCGTACGTCCTAATCAGGATTGTCCCACTGAACCGTATTTTCCATTTTTGGAACGACATGAACCGCCTAACGGTGTACCAAAGCTTACGTCTACACAAACCTATGTAATCGCTTGTATGCTGTGCTATCGATCCTTGCGAGAGCAATGGGACTCGTACGAACGCAAAAAGAAGCCACATTTACAACGTTTATATCATATGAAACGTGTCGATGGTAAAAGTTACATTGGCGCCGACATACAAACACAAGGTGAATACGCTGCACAGATGCTTGGGCTCAGCGCTGAACATTTGCAACATGGTAATTTGCAAGAAGATTACGCCTATTTAAGTGGTGTGTCGCGAACACCAAATCGCGTCGATTACGAACGTCCATCGAATGTGACGAATCAATATTATCCTTTACAACCGAACGAACCATCATCGTCATTACATTATGCTCAAACGAATAGTACGCCTAGCTCAACGGCACAACAATACTGTGATTATTATAATCGAAACTTTAACGCTACCTTGAATGGCCAAATGACGCCGCAACCAAAAGAAAAGCAAATTGGCACCACGCAGTTACCTAAGAGTGTGGCACATATGAATGAAGAGCCCACCGCAGTTGAAAGTCGTAAACCTGTCGGTAGTGGTTCACCATATGACACGTTAAATATAAAGTCGTCCTCATTTGCTCATCATAAATTTAAATTAGGTCAGATTTCGTGTATGAATTCAGCTTCAGCTCGTAATGAACTAAACTCGTCAAATGATACACAAAAAGCTCTACATACAAATTCGGACAGTAAACATCAACAAATTCAACAACAACAGCAGCGACAAGATCGTATCAGTCCGCAATACGAATATGGTATCGCAGCTGGTGGTGTTGGTGGTAATCACTCGAATGCCGCGTCAATGGCTGATGTTGTTGACGATGCAAGTGGTGCTGCCTTAGATTTGCGTAACTCATCAAATAACATCTGTGAACCATACATGTTGTCATGCGGTACTTCACGCCAAATGTTTCGAAATGCCTCACCTAGTAATAATGCCACCAACCAAGTCGATGTCGGCATACTTGACTTGTCAATGCCAGACAAGAATTCATTAACTGAAGTTTGTTATGTTTGCGGGGATGAACAACGACGTGGCAGTCTCATCGAACTGAGCACTGTACGTTCGAAGGATGGGAAGGGTCGTCATCATCCATACTTTCCGATTTTCAATGAACAAATACCGCGCCCGCCGCGCTCACGTCCCAAAGATCCACGTGGCATGATACAAGCCTGTCAATTATGCTATGAACATCTTATACAACAGTGGAATAATTACCAGGTAAGTGTCCGCTGCTTGTATATAGCCTATTTATATGCATTTTATATTTTATAGCGGCTATTAACATGCACAAATGCATTTATTATAAATAAATATATATAAGTATAAAGTAAATGTGCATAAATAGTTATAAAGTTAAAAAGTTATAAAATTAAATAATTTATAATGAATGTAAGTTTAGATTACACTTTTTATTGCACACACGTGCAAAATGTTAAGCAAATAGAATATGCTAACAGCTAGCAATTGCATTAACGTCATGTGGAGAATGTGAGAGCAATGAAGCTTTTCTGCTTTTCTAAGAGAATAACGCGGCCTCTCGAGAAATGGATTTGAGTGAGAGCCGACATTTACCGTTACCAAAAACTTTCCGGATCACGTGTTCCGAATACACACATCAACTTTTAGTATAAAAAAATATTTATGTAGTAAACTAGGTCAAGCATGGCTGACTAGGTATTTCCGACATATGTATATTTTCCAAAATATGTCCAGCATTCAACGAGTCCCCGCTTGACTCTAACCACCTCTTTGAATGCCCTGCTAACCCTCTCCCTATAGTCCGAACTCGTCTAAATAGCACGTTTTCTGGACCTACGGTTGGATGACCTCGATGATAACTTATCTCAACCTTACCACCCTAAACGGGACTAGATAATCGCTATTCCCGATGGAATAGAATGCTATAGCATTGCCAGTTCAGGTTTTGGCGTGCATTTTTAGTATTGATTAGAAGTTTCGAATTGTTAATTTTCTTTGGGGGTGCAGCGCACAACCCCATGTAGGGGATGTTTCGCCTTCTACCTTTAGCTCGCCTCCAAACGTATGTTCTTAGGCTACCCAGAGGATACTAGGTCAAAGACCGGAAGTCGTGAGCTGTTTGAGCCATATATAAAAGAACCGTTTCTGGCCACTCCCAAGTGAATGGCGATCAGAGAGCTTTCCTCATTTGCTTGAACTTTTACACATGACTCCATCCTCCACGCAGTACCCGCCGGGGGAAGCAGAGGAAGAGGAAGACCTCCACTCCGTTGGAAGGACCAAGTGGAGAAGGACCTGGCTTCGTTTGGAATATCCAATTGTCGAATTGAAACGACTGGCGAGCTGTTGTTAACTCGGCTATAATCGCGTAAGCGGTGTCTACGCCTGTAAAGAAGAAGAATAAATTTCGAATTAATGAATTTTAATTTAAGATATTTTTGTTTTATTAAAATTATCAGGAGCTCTTACGAACGACTTTTCGATGGTAATTTATAGGTTGAGACGTGGCAAAAATTTTGATATTTATCTCAAAAATTTTTTTTTTTTATTGTAGTAACAATCCTGACGTAATTTTGAGAAATGCTGCAAGGTTGACTGTTCTTAAAAATCCGGGTTTTTACCGCTTACGTGGACCCGACTTTCGTAGGAACGGCACTACATTTAACATAGTTGTTGTTGTAGCGACAGACAACATTCATCGAGTAATTTCGAGGATTGTCGAGTTTAGTGTTCTTGGTCGTATAGGAATCCGTGTCCGTTCCGGTTACGTAGACCCGACTGTCGTGGCAACGTTCCTCTGTTCCATAAGGGCCAAGCCATTGGGTATCTTTGGAATATGGTCTTGAAGGCCTAAGAAAATTTCTGAGATATTATAAATTAGACAATTTTTAAAAATATTGCTTCACTCACGCTAGAACTTTTTTATCCGCATCTGATATACGTAATAGCTTGTTTTGTAACAAATTTCCTAATAACATGTTTTTAAACATCAAAAAAAAAAAACAACTCGTCGTCTTTATCTTTCACGTTTTACCCTTAACAGTTAAGTCAATAAAAAAATTAATTTTATTTACAAGCAGTGGAGCCATTTAAAAAAAACAACCGAACGATTAAAAATAAAAAGCAAACAAGGAGGCCTACCAACAATTCATACAGCGATTGTTATTTTTGTGAAGGCTGACTTATTTTTGTACCCAATTTTATAACCGCTTTGAATGTCTGGTAATGTTTATTTTATTTTTAAATATATGATGCCGTGTCGCTGCGGCGTCGTCATCGTCATCGTCGTCGCCGTTGTCGCAGAGTCTCATATTGAGCCGTATGATTTTTAATATTAACTATTGTGTTATGTAGTACAACAACATTTTAGATTACATTTAGTGATATGATCGTAAGTTGGCTGTTGTTTCTATTCTCGTTACAATACTACAGCGCCAGTCAACGCTGGGATCCTAATTAAGTCCACCACATTTATACACCGTCAATTCCCACTGTTATCAGTTTTCCAATGTGTGGATTTTGGGTTCGAATTGCTCTCGCTCCGCCACACATACCCAGTCGCGAACGAAGCGCGCTTCTACACGTTTCACACATTCAACGCAAGCGCTGCGGCGTCAGTATCGTCGCCGTCATCAAGCGTCGTGTCAGTGCAAGTGCCAGTGCGGATGGATTTGCCGCCGTTCCAAGTGTGTTAGTAGCAGCTTGACGGCATTTGAAACTGGACAAACAATTGCATTTATTCCGACGTTTTTGTTTTTTCTTGCTTTTTTGTGATTTTAAAAATATGTACAAATATGTACATAACTATTGTGGAATCTAGATATGTACATATGTATGGAAGTGTGTGCGTAACGGCAACGGCTACTGTGCGTGAGTAATTAGATCACAAATGTCAGATAAGAAAGATAATAAAAGCCAATTTCGTAATTCAAGTGCCAAAAAAAGGAATATTTTTGTGGTTGTTGTTGGTTGTAGCAATTTAGAAAAACCCAAAAATGTATGAAAAATAATTGTAAAATGTAACCGCGTGTTAGCAGTGTTTCCGGCTTATGCATAAAACAAGTGCAACTATTTCCATATATGTACATATTTATGTATGTATGTTTGTTCATACATATGTCGTGCGCTTATCAGCATTTGAAAATTTATAAATCACTTGGCGCTCTATAATAATTACTTTGTGCGCTAAATACGAAATACTTGTAATATTCGAAGTAACGGTGCGCGGCTGTGGGTGTTGAGTATAGTGTTTGTTTTCACAGCCAATTACGCCGCTGGAAAAATTATTCACGTTATTCATACAATTGTTTAGTACATACTCAAAAGTGCTCTTAACCTTTTCCCCTCTTGGCCTCTTCAATTACTTAACTAAATACTTCAGCGTTGCATGCATAACGGCATAGATAATGATTCGCAGTTCCGCGAAAACTATATATTTATAAATACTAGCGCCGCGTATGTGTGTTTGTGTGCGAAGCTATAAAGTTTTGTTTTTGACCCTTAAATCAATGCAAATTCGCCACCAGTGTTTATTGCGTTCGGCAATGTCAGATTGTAGTGATAATAAAGTTGCGATCGATTTCGCTGTTGCAACAAACGTGTCCGGCACGATGATAAAACTTCGCGAAACGGACGCAGCGGCGTTGTGTAGGCGGAACGAGCAGAAATTGTTGGAAAATGATAACTGGAAGGATTATAAAAAATTAAAAACTTACCTAATACTTAAAGATAAGATGGTTGAGAAGGTAAATACCACAAATAATATAAAACTAATGTCAATAGGAAACATACATATGTATATGTACATATATATATAGATATGTAAACATATTTACACATGTGTATGCATATTTTATAAAAATACAATAAAACAGTTGGTAATAAATTAAATTATGCACTGAAAGTAAATAAAAAATTTAAATAAATAAAATGTGTGCAATGATTTGACAAAACAAATAAACTTTATGAAAATATTCCATACAAGTACATGATTGTGATCAGTTTGTATGACAGCGAAAGCGTGAACCATTTCGAGGTTGCCCACTTTTTTAAAGAAAAAACACATAAACTTCAAATATTTGTAGTCGAAAAAGTCTTTTCGCATTTCTAATAAAACTTCAACTGATTTTTTCTTATATTTTTAATAATAAATAAATAAACAAATATGTACCATATTGGTCGACCACTTTTTGCCATTTTTCCGCTAGAGGCATTATTCCATCAGTGTAAAACTTTCATCAGTGTTAATCGAAATTTCGAAATTTCCGGAACAGAAGCGAGCGAACCATTGTTGTGCTACACGAACAAATACAGCATCGTCTCCGTAAACTTCACAAATTTCATTGGTGGTTTGTGTGGTATTCTGCCTTTTTTATACAAAAATTTCAAAATATAGCGAATTTCTTCATTATTTTCACTCATTTTTGAACAGCTGTAACTTTTTTTCAACTTCCCCGAAGTTATTTTTTTTTGGTTAAATGAAGCTTAAAATCTCACCTATCCAACACTATATGGTATGACACAATATGATTGGTAGCACTGGAGTTATACGACTGCAACGACATCTATTGACAAAATACGAATATATTTTTTCGACTACCCAATATAATAAGGAATATTCACTATCATTTGAAAGAACATTCTTTGGCATTCATTTTTTGATAATTATCACTTAAAAATGTTGGCCGCGGGTATGTCTCAGATGGTTCGTCCGTTAAGTACAATTTTCGAAGACTAGTTCGAGCATTTCGACTGGTAACTGGCGAATGACACGCGTGATGTTTTGTTCCAAGGCTTGATTTAAAGAAGAATTGTCTTTAAATTTTACTTATCCCTACAGGAAAAAGTCTAACGGTGTGATATCACACGATCTTGGTGGCCAAATCAACCGGCTCAGAACGTGAAATTATCTTCTAACCGAAGTGTTCTCTCAATAAATCCATTGATTGATGCGTTGTGTGGGAAGTGGCACCATCTTGTTGAAATCAATTGTCGCCGAGATCACGAGCTTCAATTTCAGGCAACAAATAGTCGGTTACCATGTCGTGATAACGGTCGCTATTAGCGGTTACGTTCTCACGACCATAATTTTTGAAGAAATATGAACCGATGATTCCACTGGTCCACAGACCACATCAAAACGTTTTTCCGGTGTAAATGGCAGTTCTTGCATCTCTACAGGTTGCTCTTCGTCTCAAATGCGGGAATTTTGTTTGTACTTTTACTTGGGTCACCCTTTACATGTTATGTTATTTAATCATAATATATTAAATAAAAAAATATCTTTTAAGGGAACTAATAGAGAATTGTTTATAGCGTACCCTTTATCGTCTAATTCAGATGCACATCTTCAAGGCATAGACTGATATAGGCTACAACAAGTGCTCAATGAATACCATACATTTTGAACCTTTTATGGTAGTATGGTTTGGGTCCCTCTCCTGTTGAAATTACCAAATTGAAAGCAAATTCCCTTCTTCATATGGAAGTATGACTTCATCTAAAATTTTAACATATGTTTTGCGGCCCATGTTTTCTTTTATCCAAAAAATAGGTCCGACACCACGCCAAGAGAAATAGCCCCAAATCATTATATTACTACCTTGGGTTTGAAGGACTTAATCGTGTAGCTGGCGCACATTTCTTTGTCCAACCATCATTTTCATTAATCCGACCAGAGGATGTCGAACCATTTTTTTTTTAATTTTTAGTTCCAACCCAATTAATGTATTGCTTTGCAAACTGATTACGATTGCATCTATGCCGTTTGCTCAGCATTGGTAACTTTCGGGACAATCTGCTAAAGAGACTTTTGTCCACAAGTCATCTTCTTATAGTTCTTGAAGAAATTTGTGCACCTAACTCTAATTGAATGGCTACAGCGGATTTAAACGGTTTTTGCGTCGACAATCTTACAATATTTTATCATTCTTTGTAGTCGGTCTCTTTTTTTTATCTTCTTTCGGATATTTTAAAGCATTAAACTGAAATTTTTGGGACTTATTCAATATGTTTTACAGATTCCTTTTGCATGTGATCATTTTTTTTTTTGCAATTTTTTGAAAAAAATGATAAAATCAGAAAGAAGGAATAATAAAAAGTTAGAAAACAAAAAAATTAATAAACAATTGAAAGAAAGGATAAAAAAATGAAAATAATAATAATAAAAAATAGAAAAAATTGTAAATAAATAAAAAAGATAAATCTAAAATTATTTAATTACATATTTTCTTGCAATTTTTTGTAAAAGTGATAAAAACAGAAAGAAAGAATAATAAAAAAAAAATAGAAAAACAAAAAATAAATAATAAACAATTGAAAGAAAGAATAAGAAAATTCAAATAATAATAATAAAAAATAGAAAAAATTGTAAATAAATAAAAAGCTAAATCTAAAATTATTTAATTACATATTCTCTTGCAATTTTTTGTAAAAGTGATAAAAACAGAAAGAAAGAATAATAAAAAAAATAGAAAAACAAAAAATAAATAATAAACAATTGAAAGAAAGAAAAAAAAATTGAAATAATAATAATAAAAAATAGAAAAAATTAGTAAATAAATAAAAAAAGATAAATCTAAAATTATTTAATTACATATTTTCTTGCAATTTTTTGTAAAAGTGATAAAAACAGAAAGAATAATAAAAAAACATAGAAAAACAAAAATAATAATAATTTCTATTTATAAAAATAATAAAAAGAACATAATAATAATAGAAAAAAAAAAAAATAAAAAAACAAAAAATAGAAAAAATAAAAATAAAAAATAAAAAATAGAAAAAATAGAAAAAAAGTTTGAAAGAAAAATTTAATAAAAATATCAAATGAAGATTAAAAAGATAAATCTACAATTATTTAACTACATATGTATATAAATGTAATTTTCATCAAATATGCATTGTTAAACTAAAAACAATATCAATATTGAAGTGTATATAAAAAGAAAATCCAAAATTTAAATACAATGATAACTTGGAAAGGCTTAATACTTAACAATACCAAAAAAACTAGAAAAAAAGAAAATTATGAAGTAAAAAATATAAAGAAAATTAAAATTTTTCTATACAAGAAAAACGATAGTATACACCTGAAGAGTAAAATAAATCTCTTCAAGGTAAAATAATCTTTGAAGGCAAAATAATTCCCTTTGCGCGTATCTCTATCGTATTTTACCCTTCAAGCGCATCTACTTTTTATTATATGATACTGAATAATATATCTTTATGAACAGGGTATATTAAGTTTGCCACGATGTTTATAACACCCAGAAGGAAACGTCGTGAATCTATAAAGTATATAGATTAGAAGATTTAACCATCTTCGTCCTTCCGTATATACCCGATCTAGTCCCTCAGTTTTTGAGTTATCGAACTGAAATTTTGCGCAAACCCTTTTCTCCTCAGTAAGCAGCTCATTTGTCGGAATCGCCAAAATCGAACCACTACAAGACATAACTGCCATACAAACTGATCGATTAAAATCAAGTTTTTGTATGGAAAACTTTTTTGTTTGACAAGAGATCTTCACGAAATTTGGCATAGATTCTGCCTGAGGCAACGACACAATCTTAGAAAAAATGGTCTCAGATCGGTCTCTTATAGAATGTAGCTGCCATACAAACAAAAATTCTTGTAAGGAAAACTTTTATTTTTACAAATTTTCTGTACGAAAATATTTAAACTTTCTAAATGACCTTAAATTACTCTCAAAAAGTATACTAACTAAAATTCTAAATTCATTCCTGCGTTTTTGTTTTTTTGGTCAAATGTTTTTTACTTGTGTTTTAAATTTATTTTTTAATTTTATATTTTAAGTTTATTTTTTAAGGACCTTTTGATGCTTCTTATTAGAAATTTTAAAATATAGAATTTTTGAGCTAAAATGTGTATTTTATAATTATTACTTTCTCTTAATAGTGACCTCATCCTTCGGTGAGAAGTTAATTGATATTACTCTCTCTCAATAGTGACCTCATCTAAAACTTATTTGTTAAAGCATCACAGTAATTTTTTTCTTAAATATTCGTACGGGCGTTATTTTAAAATGAAAAAAAAAAAAAAAAATCACCGAGAAATTATTGTATTTATTATAAAAAGCAAATATTTAATTTTGTTATTAAATTCGTTATTATTTGCTCGTTAATTTTGTTGAAGTGTGAACTATTTATATTATCTAAAATATGGCACTTATATTTTATGTGTATATATGGATGTAGGTGGAAATTGTTTTAAAAGCAATAATGTAAATTAAAATTACACATATTACACGCTGATTTACTGAATAAATAAATATATTTGTTTTATATGTTTCTTTATATATATTTTTTTAGACTACACAAACACCTGAAAATGAACGCTCCTATACGTTACGTAAGAAACCTACATCCGTCACAGAACGCACCACATTTGTATGTTACACCTGTGGCGGTGACACGCCCTCCTCACGTTTGCGGCTCGTTTATTGCTGTCCAAATGCAGAGCGCGAACCCTACTATCCTTTCATAAAAACGATGAAAGCTTTTAAAAATGCTAGTCCCATCAGTCCACAGGGTGAGTAGTATGATTTTTTATTTGCAAAAACTAAAAATTAAATTTATTTTCTTTAATTATTACATAAGGTATGGTGCAAATATGTTCCTCATGCTATGAAAAGCATTTATATTTGGCTGAAGGTGGTAACAACACTACAATGGCAGCGGCTACCTCTACCGGTCGCATATCGGGTGGACCCGCTGACAATAATGCGGCCGCTGGTAGCGGTGCCGGTGCAATTTACAGCGTAGATGGTGACGCAAACCTCAGCAACAACAATGTGATCGCAACAGGCGCTGAAGGTGCAGGACGTTACACACCCTCCGAGAAGTCGTTGGCCAACTCGGATTCGACAAGTAATGTGAAATTTAAGGTGAGCTAAGTTCAAAACAAAGATATGAAAAAAAATCGTACATGTATTTGATTTATGACCACGATATGTGTGTTGAGTGGTGCTTATCAATTTTTCCGCCAGTCGCCACAAGTCCTCAAATTTCTGTGCTACAAATTAATGCATGTGTGTTTGCGTTTGTGCGAATGTGTTTATCATACATGTTTGAGTGCTTATACTTAGAGTGTTATTAACGTGTCTTATAATAAGTGGGTAAAATATTTTTACCCTACTGCAAAATATTTGCTCTAATAGGCCCACGGACTATGTGTATAACAGCATTTTTTTCATACACATTCAAACAAACAAACATATTTACTCAAGTGTACTACATAATAGTACAAATAATATTCCTACATACTTAATAAATATATATAAATAAATGAGTACGCATTTAAAAAAAATACGTGCGGCATCAATGCGATTAACAGGCACTTATATATTTTTTTTTTGTGTGATAACGTAGAATGTCAATAAAGGTGCCCACTCCATGTAACAGAGGCTATCATTCGGGGGCAATAAAACAGTCACCTTTTGCCTTATCAGGCCAAGCAACCAACTCACTATACATATAGAAGTCAGCAAGTCAACGAGTCAGCGAGCGTCAGCAGCATGCATTCATTGTACTCATATATTGTACACGTTGTCGCGCTCTATTGAATGCAAAATGATTTAAAGATTAAACAGAAGTAGAATACAACAGGAGAACATGAAGCAGAGAAAACCAAAAAAATATAAAACTTTAACATCGAAGCTATAACACCTTACTCCGTTGTATTTATTGTACCATAAAAGGGTATAAAAAGCTATTTATCTTGATTTCGATCGATCAGTTTGTATGACAGCTTTATTTTATAGTGGTCCGATGTCAACAATATGTTCGGAGATGATAGCGCTGTCTTGGACAATAATCTATACCAAATTTCGTGAAGATATCATGTCAAATAAAAAAGTTTTTCATACAAGCACTAGATTCCGATCGATCAGTTTGTATGACAACTATTTGCTGTAAAGCTCCGATCCGGAAAATATTTTCGAAGATTGTAGCTTTGCCTTAGGCAATACTTCCCGCTAAATTTCGTGCAGATATCCTGTAAAATAAAAAAGTTTTTCATACAAATACTTGATTTTGATACTTCAGTTTGTATGGCGGGTGTTTGCTGTATTGGTCCAAGCCGAAAATTTTGTTCGAAGCTTGTAGCATTGCCTTAAACAATACTCCATGCTAAATTTCGTGCAGATATCTTGTAAAATAAAAAAGTTTTTCATACAAGTACTTGATTTTGATACTTCAATTTGTATAGCGGCTATAGCTGTAAGTAGCCCGATATCCACAATTTCTACAAATGAGCGGTTTATTAGCGAGAAAAAAGCGTGCGCCAAATTTCAAATCGTTATCTCAAAAACTAAGCTTACAGATAGGCGGGCAAACATTGCTTATCTCGTCACGCTGATCATTTATATACATATGTACATATATTTTTTATAGGATCTCAAACGTTTCCTTTTGTGTATTACAAACTTCCTGGCAAACGTAATATACCTTGTTCAGGGTATAAATATGCGTCTAGCAATCAGTCCGATACATAAGCAGACAGACAGCCAGTAGTGACTGTTACAAAAATTCCGCTATTATGGGAAAAATACTAAATGTGTGACAATCTATGTAGAAAATGCTGTTATACTACGTCTATAACAATGTCTATAAGCTTAGTAAAGAAAAAAATGATTGCGATGATTGCGATTTTTTCGCGCTGAAGGCCGTTCGTTGGCTAACTTGTCGCATTGCAGTATGTGTGTGTGTGTTTGTTGTTTCGTGGTAGACGTCAGTTGAGTAAGAGTGTGTTCAATATTCAAGTGAAGCATTTCACTTCAAAGTTCTCAAGTTTTGCTTTTGCGATAATTAAACACTGCTTTTATTATTAGATTTGAATTGGCTTTGGCCGCACTACCTCAATATCATTCTAATGACAATTGCCTGCCTGACGCACGCTATATGACTGCGGCTTTTGTATTTGCAAATATATATTGAGAAAATTTCATTATCAATAACACCGAATAATAGTATGTCAACATGTGAACAAATTCAAGTCAACAAATGTCACTGATAAGATAATAAGCCTAAACATTTTTTGTTTTACTATTCGTATAGTATTTATTGTATTCGTAATGAGCTATCAAATAAATTTACCCATAAAAAGTAGTGAGCTTATAATACGCTTAGGAAATTAAATGAAATCGCATGTGTGTGTATGTATATATGTATGAATGCTTATTTATTATAGCATTTACTGGTTTCACCCAATAAGCATTGTGCTAAATAATGGCTTGAGTGAGCAAAGGAGATGTTTAAATAAATATATTGGAAGGTAGCGAAAAAATGTTGGGAGGTTGTAGCGTTCCGTAGACAAAACCGTTGCCATTTTTCCTGAAAATATCTTGTCAAATGAAAAAGGTTTCCATACTAGTACTCGATTTTGTTTGAATAGTTTATATGGCAGCTATATGTTATAGTGGTCCGATCTAAACAATGTGTTCGGAGATTTTAGCACTGCCTTTGACAATAATTCATGCCGAATATCGTGAAGATATCTTATGAAATAAAAAAGTTTTCCATACTACGACTTAATTTTGATTGATCAGTTTATACGGCAGCTATATGTTGTAGTGGTCCGATCTAAACAATATGTTCGGAGATTTTAGCACTGCCTTTGACAATAATTCATGCCAAATTTCGTGAAGATATGTTATGAAATAAAAAAGTTTTCCATACTAGGGCTTGATTTTGATAGATCAGTTTATATGGCAGCTATATCCTATAGTAGTCCGATATCGACAGTATCGACATATGAGCAGCATCTTGGAGAAAAAAGGACATGTTCGAAGTTTCAGACCGATATCTCAAAAACTGAAGGACCAGCGCGGGGATGTACTTACAAACAAGCGTACATCACTAAATGGGCTCAAGGGCACATGATGTACTGTAAATCTTGTGCTGTAACTATTTTCTATAGTTTAAGTATCAACTTAGTAGGCCAATATGAACTTGTTTGTTAACAATTTCTAACAATATCCTTGATTCGCCTCAGTAAGATTCCAGTATTCGAAATGCAAATCAAATCGTATAAAAAACTTCGAAAAAAAATAACCACGTGCTCTATTGGTATTTTTGAAACGATTTGCAATTCAAAAGCGTTTAAAAAAAATCGAAAAGCATTCTCCATAATAATTTTAGATTTCATCGGTATTCATTTTTTACCAGCTCTTAGTGCTCACTGGGTTTAAAGCAAAGAAATCAATCACTGTTTATTCTTCATGGTCAAATTTGTGAAATTATATTGGTATCTAAACTAGTTTGAGCCAGCTTAATTGAAATATGCCATTTAGTGTACGAAATTATTTTAAAATACTTATTTATTACAGTCCGTTTATTGCTTATACTCCAAACTGCGATAACCCTAGCAGGAAGCGTGGTTAATAACTGCGTCTTTCTTGCTTAAGGTTAAATTTAACTGCGGCGGCGAAGTCTAGAAGACCACAAAAGCAGATTAAATATAGTGACGAAAATAAATGTTGACCCTGCCAGCACGATGACATCAATATGTGCTGTGTGCCAGCAATAAAAATATATTCGAAAGTGAATTATGATTTTATAAAATTATAAATACAAGCTAGACAACCATTATCTTAGGCTGCACCGAAGTCGTCATACCCTACACATACCCAGGTGGATTTCTTATAACATAAAAGCGTATAAAATCGAATTTCGTGAAGATATCTTGAATAAAACATTTTTTCGTACAAAAACTTAAATTTTAACGTTCAGTTTGTATGTGTATAGTGGTTCGATCTAAACAATTATTTCGAGGATTGTAGCGGTGCCTTTGACAATAATTCATGCCTCATTTCGTGAAGATATATTCTAAAATAAAAAAGTTTTCCATACCAGAACTTGATTTAGATCGATCAGTTTGCATGACAGCTACACGCTATAGTGGTCCGATCTAAAAAAAATATGTCGAGAATTGTAATGCTGTCTTGCCAAATTTCGTGACGATATCTTGTCAAATACAACATTTTTTCATACTAGGATTACATTTTGATCGATTAGTTTGTATGGCAGCTATACTTTATATTGGTCCGATCTAGAAAATTTCCTCGAATATTTTAGCGCTGTTTTGGGCAATTATCCATGCCAAATTTCATGACGATATCTTGTCAAATACAAAATTTTTTCATACTAAGATTACATTTTGATCAATGAGTTTGTATGGCAGCTATATTTTATATTGGTCCGATCTAGAAAATTTCCTCGAATATTTTAGCGTTGTTTTGGGCAATTATCCATGCCAAATTTCGTGACGATATCTTGCCAAATACAAAATTTTTTCATACTAAGATTACATTTTGATCAATGAGTTTGTACGGCAGTTATATTTTATATTGGTTCGATCTAGAAAATTTCTTCGGATATTGTAGCTCTGTCTGGGATTATAATCCTTGCCAAATTCCATGAAGATACCTTGTCAAATAAAAAAGTTTTCCTTACAAGGACTTAATTTTCTTCGGTCAGTTTGTATGCCAGCTATATGCTATAGTGGTCCGATCTTAATAATATGTACGGAGCTTGTAGCGTTGCATTTGAGAATAATCTATACCAAATTTCGTAAAGATATTTTGTAAAATAAAAAAGTTTTCCTTACGGAATTTAATTTTGATTGCACAGTTTATGTGACAGCTATATGCTATGGTGGTCCGTTATCGGCAATTTCGTCTAATAAGCGGTCTTTTGAGCAGAATATGTCGTATACAAATTTCCACCAAGTTGTACCCTATTAAAGGTATAAAAGGCGACGCAACAAATGTCCAACGCGCTTGAGATAACATTCGCTGCAGCTAACCTCTGCATGTTTAACTTGAGCCAAATGTCGCACATCGCTTTCAAGGAATTAGTTAAAACCAGTAAGCAGCAGTGACTTTCTTTGATATCTAATCACCACGAGAATGCTTAAGTAAACGCTTTTCAATTGCGGCAATTACCTCGGTGTGCATGTGCTGTTGTGTGTTTGCGAATGTGTACGAGTGTGTGTGTGGGTGTTGACTTTGTGGCATTTGCCGGTTTATACCGCTATGTTAGTACATAAATACACTAGCTAAGTAAATAAAAATATAAATATAAGAAATTTCGTGCGTATATTCTAGATTATAAAGCACTGCTTGTGACCAAGCAGCAGAATATATTTATTCATAAAATTTTATCTTTAGTATGGATTTGAAAAGTGGCAGTGTAAACCTATTTTTTGATTTATAGCTTCTTTATTGTTATTTAAACTTTTGACTGTCGGTGTGTAATATTTTGATTATTTGCTTATATATATACATACATGTATATGAAAGTACATGCTGTAGCTTTGGTTTCTTAATGTTTTAGAATTTGTATTTATATGTCGTACTATGTCTTAGCTATTGTCCGGTAAATGTAGTAATGTAGGTGCCTGCCAACTATTTCACTTCCTTTCCAGCCATACGAACCGATTTCAAATAGTTCTCCATCCACACAGCGCGATTTCAAATTTGCACGACAGGGTGATTCGCGTCCCAATTCGCCGACATCTTCATCTCAGGGCCCTGGCGAGAGTGAGCGTGGACAATATCCGTAAGTTTGCATATACATATGTAGGTTTATTTTTATTTATATGAACCAGTTTAAAACGTTGTATAAATGTACGAAATGTCATACAAGAAATTTTTGAAAAAAAAAATGTGAGAAATGCGACAAAATTTTCTGTTTTTTTCTATGACCTTAAAGGGTTACACGGGTTTCCTCGGGTAAAAAACAGCATTTTTTTCAATTTTTTTTTCTCATATAAGAAATCAAATTTTTTTTAAATTTATTTTTTTATTGCTACAAACATATATTATTAACAAAGAAATTCTGAAATTTTTGGAAAAAAAATATTTTAAACTCGGCCATTGTGACGCCATTTCCGGTGACTCCTCGAAAAAAAGATGCAGGATAACTCCTTGCAGGATCATTTAAGGGGAAAAATAATCGTGTTTTAGTTAAAACCTTAACTTAGAACTTGGACGTAGGAGAAAAAACTTGAAATTTTTTATTTTTCAGACATTTTTACAAAAACACTGTAAATTTCACAACATTTTTTTTCAAATAGTTGTAATCGAAAAAAATCCTTAATCCAAGTCTTTAAGAATATCTCAAAGACTTACGTAAAATTTCATGAAGATCGGTTGAGTAGTTCTCGAGAAATCTTGCCAACCGACTTCAAAAATTTAGTTTCGAGAAAAACACGTTTGAAGACGGCGCACCTAGCCCGGCTAGCCGCCAGCACACAAGTTCTCAAGGCTGTATCTCCGAAACTATTACTCGGATCAACTTGAAAATTTAGGACAATAAAAAAATCGATTTTTTGAAACCCGTAAACCCATGTAACCCCTTAAAGTGTTAGCTTATACAATTTGAAACAGTCGAAAAGCGCGAAAAAGGCGCTAGTTTTGTTTTTTGAAATTTTTTTTAAAAATTGTGAATAGTTTTGAAATCGCTAGCGTTTGTTATTTTTTCATACTCTCGAGTAAAATTTCCGAAATTCTTTAAATTTTTAATTTTACACTTTAATAATGCAGAAAATTAAATTTTATAAAAAATCTCTAACGGTTTATATACGAAAAATAATTATAAAATATTCAAAAATTGCTTTTGTAACATATTCATATTTGCTGAAAAGAAAAAAATATAAAAATAATTTATTAATACTTCTTGCTGAATATAAAAGTAATATAAAAATATTTTATTAAATTTTCTTACTGATAAAAATTAAAAAAAAATTATTTATTAAATTTTCTTACTTCTCATAGTTGTTACATTTGCAAAACTCTTTGCGCCGCCAATAAAATGGAATGGTTATCCACCAGCGCTGAACATATGAATTCGCATGCCATGCATTTTCCCTGCTTACGCGGCAGCAGCAATAGTGGTCGTGATAATGTCAGCCTAAGTGGCAATGGCAATACGGCCAATAATAATGATAATAATAATCGTGTGCTGGCCTGTAAGGATTGTGTGAATTATTTGGCACGCCAGTGGGAGACAATGGATGCTGAGCGTGTGCCATTGGAGCATCGAAGGTACAGCTCAAATACTTACATGCTTATACATATGTTTTCTTATATGTTTACGTATTTATATTTACAGATATAATATACCTTCGCCGATGATCACTTCGAGCTCACCAAATGGCTCACGTCATGGTGGCCTAACCATAACAACACCACCGTCTACGCCTTCCGTGTCTTCAACACCTGCCAGTACATCGATTTATTGTTTTCTATGTGGTTTGCATTCGGATTTGACATTGGCGCGGGTGTTATATGCGAGCAAAGAGGTAAGTTTTGTATATTTGTTCAAGGATTTGTTTTCAGTTTTAGCAAAGATGTAAAGAAAAATTAATATTTTTTTTTACTTTGGTGGCTGCAAAACCATATTATTATAACTATTTCGAACTTAGTTTCATAGTCGGCTGAAACACATACATATTTTCGGTTGTCAAGTAAATACAGTTATTTTATTATTTTACGTTGCAGTAAATTCCTGCACGAAATTTATTTTTATTTCGAATATAAGGCCATTTGGGCGGAGAAAGGAATTTCTTAAAATAACCCCAACCTATTGTTATTTTTAAAACCACATCTAATCTAAAGAACTTACAATTAATTTGACGTCAGAATTTTAGCTAATTATATTTTTATATACAACATTATGTTAAATACCCTTTTCTTGCTAAAACGCTTTGAAATATTTTCGTAATATATTTGGAAAAAAATTGCTTTGAGGTCTTGGTCGACAATAATTCTATTCGTTCTATATACAGTACTATATAATGTATATTTTTCTTTTGGTACCCCAATTTGTATTGTTGTTGTAGCAAAATATATGCGAAAGCTAATAAAAAACAAACAAGAAAAAAGTTAACTTCAGTTACACTAGTCCACTTAGACCAGCCAGTTTGTTTGGCAGCTATATGATATAGTGGTCCGATCTGAACAGTTTATTCTTAGATTGCATCATTGCCTTAGACAATAACCCATGCCAAATTTTCTGAAGATATCTCGTCAAAAGAAATAGTTTCCCATACGAGCATTTGATTCTGAGCAGCATCTCGGTGAGGACGTGAGCAAAATTTCAGAACGAAGTCTCAAAAACTGAGAGACTAGTTCGCATATATACAGATGGATAGAGGAGCGGACATACGGACATGGCTAAATGGACTCAGCTCGCCACGTTGATAATTTATATATGTAATATACTCTATAAAGTCTGACGTTTTTTGGGTGTTATAAACATCGTGGCAAACTTAATATATGTACCTGTTCAGGTTATAATTATATTCAAATGTCAATGTTGAAGAGTTTTCCGAACGTGGTACTAGTTGTTATTGGAAAATAGAAAAAACACCCAAATATTTTTAAGCATTATTTAATTTTTTTGATTACTAATTCGTTTTCGAGTAATTTGTGACTAATTGTTAGTGTTGTGGTTCCTGTGACCGTCTTTCCCAAAAAGTTTTGAGAAATGCGCCTGCAGTGCCAATCCTTTTTTATTGCTTACAATTCGGGTTACGAAGGCTCGACTATTTCGGAAATGGTTTACTAAGTATTTTTGTTGTCGTCAAAAACATACATGTGTATGTATGTATGTCGTCAGTGAATATAAATATACATTAAAAAATATTCATATATTTGAACATTTTTTTTTTATTTTTCTTTTTTTTATAAGTTAAATTTTAATTTTAATTTTTACTTAATATTTTAAATTTTATTTTTTTATATTTACATATATTTTTTTGGATTTATCTTTTATATTTTTGGCATTTTTAAGTAAGTTTTTTAATATCTTAAATTTTAATTATTATTTTTCATATACATATACTATATATATTTTTTTTTTAATTGTATCCTTTTAATATTGTTTTCTAATAATTTGTAATTCTTAATTTTAATTTTTACTTGATTTTTAATATCTCTAAATTTTATTTTTATTTATGTATGTAAATATGTACATACATACATACATACATATGTATATATGTAGGTACATATGTATATTTTTTTATTTTGTTTTCTTATATTTTTTAATTCTTTCTTGCTATTTTAGTTTTATCTTTTTTATTTTAATTTAATTTTTTTTATATTATTTTGGATCTGACTTTCATTATTATATGTATATTAACTAAAAAATATAAAAATTTGTTTAGTTAATTTTTAATAATTAAAATTTTATTTTTAATATCTTTAATTTTAATTTTTTTGTAAATATTATTTTAATTGTTTCCTTTTTATTTTGTTTTCTAATATTTTAAAATTTTTATTTTAGTTTTATTTTTTACTTTAATTTAATAATTTGTTTAATGGATTTTACCTTTATATTTTTTTTTGTAAATATTTTTTAATTTTTTCCTATTTACTCTATTTTCTAATATTTTTTATTTTTGTTTTTTTTTTTATTTTAATTTAATAAGTTTTTGGATATTTTTTTTTTAATTTTTTATATTCACTTTTTATTTTGCTGTGAAATGCCATATACAAATTATAAATTTGCATAAAATTTATTGAAGAATCTTTCGCTATATACGGTCTATGATAAATAATGTTCAGTACAAGAAAAAAGATAAATAATAATAGTAAAAGTAAATAAAAAGATAAGCAATAATTTATTGCATTTCTAAGTTTATCTTTTCAAGTGTTCAACATCTCACTTCACTTTTTATTTACAATAATATTAACATTTTATTTTACACGCTACGTTTTTTATTTGTTGCAGGGCTCACGACCATATTTCCCCCATCTCCTCAAACACAACTCGCTGCCAAATGCTGAACAATTGCGCAAGGATTACTCAGCGCTCGTTTGCACATTCTGCTACCACTCCATGTTGAATCAGTGGCGCAAGTAAGTCTCTGTGTGTGTGTGTAGTGTGCTCATTAAAAGTACACTTCATACATATTTTTGCTTTCTTTTTTTCCGCACACAATTTACTTAAGATAACAGTTATTATTTTTATTATTATTATTGTTATTGTTACTCGGTACAACTTTTGCAGGTATGAAGCGCAGACACCAGCTATAGCACCAACCGAACGCAAATACAATTGGCATGACTATATTTGTCATTTATGCGGCATTACGACGTACCGAAAACGTGTGCGCGCACTACCGGTTAATGAGTTTCCATTCGTGAAAAATCGCAAAAATGGCGATGGGCTTTTGTTGGAGAACGGCGAATATGCTGTGGTTTGTTTGGATTGCTACGAAAGCCTTAGGTAAATATAGCATATACCTTTTTTATTGCTTTGTCATATTGCCTACTACATTTACTATCAATTTGCAAACCGAACTTTAAGCAAACAATTTGCTCGAATACCAAATACAATGTAAATACCCTACACTCGACGCAATTACTAAGCCATAATGCACTGTAAGAATGTACATGCGATGCGGTTACACATAGTAGATTATACAAATAAATTAAAAAGCAAAAAGAAATGTAAATGTATGTCTAACTAATTTTCGCTTTTGTTTACAAAACTATTTTATATTTATTGCACTCGAAGGAACTTGCATATGAAATCGTTTTTGAGCCTTTAATTTATTTGCTTTTCTACATTTACATTTATATTGCATACATTTACAAAAAATAAATAAATTACCAAAAAGAAAAATAAAAACCAAAAAAATTATATTTATATATAACTGCGAATAATTTGCATTATTAGCTGATTTTGATTTGTTGCTTGGCCAAATTATCCTTAATATTTTCCCGCACTAAATTGCTACTTTCGCTTAAGCACTAGCATATAGCATTTATTTGCCATATATGCACACATATCCACACGTAGATATATACATACATACCGTTTGTTAGTAATTGCATTAAATGGTTTGAGCCGCCTGCATCCTGCACACATACATACATAAAGCAAAAAGCATAAGAACATTGCATGTACGCAAATGTTAATTTCAGACAACAAGCCTCGCATCATGATCGTTTTGGTGTACCGATTTCTAGGCGTGGATACAACTGGGTGCCACAACCACCACCGCCCGAGGACAGTCCGGATGTTGCTGTAGCGCGTTTGCCATGTGGAGAGCGTTCCGATCGATTTGTAAGTATTGCATACAGTTATAATTCGTTGTATATATAACGTACATATGTATGTATATAGTAAAAAAGTGTTCGATTTAAATTTTGTTGTTCGAAAATTTTTTCGAAATTTAATTATTTATTTATAATAATGCCGGTTTTATATTAGAATCAACCTAAAATAAGTGAGAAATGTTGAATTTGCATTCATTCTTTTCACATTTGTTGTTTTCGAAAACGCTGTTTTTATATATTTTTTCAAACATCTTTCCAAATTAAGGTAATTTTTAGCTTTTCGTGGTTTATACTTTATGATTTGTAAGCTTTTGTTCTAAAACATGTAATAAATTCAATTTAGTTTAAACATGATTTTGTCTGAAAATATTGTTCGATATATTTTTTACATTCGAACATTTTTTATTTTCGATTTTTTTATATTCGAAATATTTTCGAACATGGAATTTTTGTAGAAATGTAAATTAGAGTTTAAAAATATTGTTCGATATATGTATATGTTTTTACATACGAACATTTTTTGTATATTCGTATTTTTATGTTCGAATTTTTTTATATTCGAAATATTTTCGAACATTAAATTTTTGTATAAATGTAAATAATGTAATATATTTTTTCAAACATCATTCCAAATTAAGGTAATTTTTAGCTTTTCGTGGTTTATACTTTGTGATTTGTAAGCTTTTGTTCTAATACCTGTAATAAATCCAATTTAATTTAAACATGATTTTGTCTAAAAATATTGTTCGATATATGTTTTACATTCGAGCATTTTTTATGTTCGTTTTTTTTTTATATTCGAAATATTTTCGAACATGGAATTTTTGTAGAAATGTAAATTAGAGTTTAAAAATATTGTTCGATATATACATACATTTGTTTTTACATACGAACATTTTTTTACATAGTATATTCGAATTTTTTGTGTTCAAATTTTTTTATATTCAAAATATTTTCGAACATTAAATTTTTGTATAAATGTAAATTACAGTTTATTTTGAATAAAAATAAATTAAGACAACTGATTAAAGTTCGATAAAATACATATGTGATATTCTGAAAAAACGCATTTCGATCGATGCATTTTAAAGCGTAGTTTTATTCTAAAAAAATATATATTTTATTTTTCTTTCACCGTTAATTTTTAAAATAAATTTATTCTGAAAAAATATATATTTGGCGCTAATTTAACTGCTCGATTTAACTTTTGAAGTTCGAAAAACTTTCGAAATTTAATTTTTTGTAGAAATTGAAAAAAGTTTACTTATATGCTTTATTAATATTCGAAATGGATGTTCTCTTTTAGATTTGCGATTTTATATGTTTATAATAAGCATTTTATGAAATTGTTTAGAAAATTTAGAAAGGAAAGTCGAAATTGTATCTTGAAAAAAAAAATTATTGTACCAATTTTATGTGCCAATTAACTGATTTTAAATTTTCGAAAATTTTCGAACTTACATTTGTATACATGTGTATATCGCATTCGAAATATTCATATTTTTGTTTATTATTGTTTATGTTTTTATAGTTAACCGTAAACATAGTAAATTTGTCTTGAATAGTGAAGCATTGAACAACGCAGAACTCGATCTTTCTTGCTATGTTGCGAAATCAATAATATTTCATTTTAACTCGCGTTTCTTACTCACGTTTTTTTCATATTGTATATATTTTTTTGTTTTGGTGAATGATTGATTACACTTGAAATTGTTTCTATTTTTATTATTTTTACACGTGTGCGTGATAAAGTAATTAAGATAAGAACAAACAAGTGCCAGTATATACTATATGCAACATACATTTGTATGTACATACATATGTGCTTTACAGCTTGTAATATTATCTCCGTTATATTTCTAGTGTCGCAATAAAGTTACTTAATTCGCTAAATAATCTAAATTGCTGACTAAATTAAGGCGATAAGCGCAAAATTATATATACATGTACATATATATTATATAATGTATAATGAGCTTATCTATTTACAATATTTCTAAATGACTTAGGTCTGGTCAGGTAAAAGTGTTGCTTACACTTTCATATGTCGTAAAATCAATGAGTTTATCACTCGAAATAAATATGAAGATTAGTTTGAAGAGGATACTATAAATTACTAAATAGTGTTTGTACGCTATTGAGTTATTTAAGCACAGCTTACGCAAGCATTCGTCTGTTAGGGACGATTACTTAATATGAAAATTTTTTGTAATAGTATTTTGTTATGTTTGAAAAAATTCGAATTGAAAATTTCAAAAACTGGAAACAAATAAAAAATAAAAGCATTTACATATATAAATGTCAGTTGATGTTCGAACTTTTTATTAAATAGTATTTTGTTTTGTTCGAAAATCTTCGAATTAAAAATTTTAAAATGTTTGAATATTATTTTTGTGTCCTTTGGATTTTTTTAATACTAAATATTAATTTTACTATGTTCGAAAAATTCGAAATGAGTATATAAAAATTAAAAAAAACAGGAAACAAAATAATAAATATCTCTAACTGCTTGATGTTCGAATTTTTTTATACAAGAGTATTTTGCTTTGTTCGAAAAAATTTGAATTAAATTTTTAATGTCCCAAAAGGGAGAATAAAATGCTTAAATGTTAAGTTTGTTCCCATTCAAAGTTTTTTTTTAGGACTATTTTGTTATGTTCGAAAAAATTCGATTTGAAAATTTCAAAATTTCGGAAACTGGAAACAATAACAACAAAAACATTTATTTGTCGTCTAATTGATTGTCAAATTTTTTTATGCAATAATATTTTGCTATGTTCGAAAAATATTTAATCGAAAATTAAAAACTTTCAAAAAATTGGAAACGAAATAAAAACGTAAAAAATTGTCTGTTAGCTGTTTGATGTTTGGGTGTTTTTATTCAATAGTATTTTGATATGTTCGAAAAAATTCGAAATAAAAATTAATTCCAATTTCAATGCTCCAAAAAGTGTGCAGAAAATATTACAATATTATCTTTTTTTCTTTTTTCCCTACAGCCCATCAACACCACCCTCAGATCCATATCTAACAAGAAGATCGCATCGCCGAAGCAAGGCGAAAAAACTAAAGATGGTAAGTCAAAGAAAAACCATGACTATATATTATATGGTGTTTACATATAAACAAATAAACAAATACAGGATTATACGTAGTACTGAAATCCGATGCCCGAAAAGGTCATTTGCGTACGCTTAAGTAAATCAAAAGTTCAAACATTTTTCAATCAGCGAACAATTCGCTTCATTTAACATTTGTTTGTTTGGAGAAGCCGTTGCAATACAACTACCCTAAAGTGTTCGATATACACATGTGCAAAAACTAATATCTAGGGTTTATATTTCGAACATGATTCTTTTTCTCCTCGACTGCCGTTATTCAATTGGCTGGAAGTGTTTATGGCCACATTTAAGTAGTACGCACCGGCTTCGAAAGCTATAAGCCTTCAACATTTAGTTACTTATTATTAATACTTAACTGGTATTATGTATTATTATTTAGTTACATCAGTTTGTCATATGAAGGAAAAGAAGAAGAAAAAAATACGCCAATAGACTATTGAGTTGCCAAGAAAGCTCGAATTATAGCTTCTTTTTATAAATAAAAACTACTGAATGTCTCGAAAATATTTCGTAGAACATATAGACAATTTAAAATCTAAGTCCTAAAAGTCTCATCAGAATAGAAATGCGATAATTTCGAAAACTTAAAAGCTCTCTAGAAAAAGCTTTCGAACTTTTATTTTTTTTAAATCGTGGCCTTACAAGACACATCAGAAATGAAATGCGCTAATTTCGAAAGCTTAAAAGCTCTCTATGAAAGTTTTCGTGCTTTTATTTTTTTTAAATCGTGGCTTAACAAGATACATCAGAAATGAAATGCTAATTTCGAAAACTTAAAAGCTCTCTAAAAAAGCTTTCAAGCTTTTATGCAGAGAAAAAGATCACATTTTCGAAATGCTAACATTCAAAACCATCATTATACATTTTCTGGGGCTAAGAGAAAAGTAATTTTTCCGAAAGGATTCGCTTATACAATCTGACAGCAGCTTTAAGTGGTTCACCAAATTGCTAGCCCAAATACTTGTATATTGACTTTATCTACTTGTAACGCCAGTAACACAAAAATTTATTATTTTGGTTAAATCATGTTCGTCCTTCCCTTAAGTCGAGACCTGTAAATAATTGTTCTCATGCATAAGTGGCGAACAATTTAGTATGATTGGGAGCTTGAGAGTGGCCGGACTTAAAAACGTATTGCGGAGGGTTCTACGAAGCTCAGTTTCATCTCAATAAATTTAGGTTTTTGTATGGTGAACTTTTTTGTTTTACAAGATATTTTCGCAAAATTTAGCATATTGTTCAAGGCAACGATAAAATCTCCGAACGTTTTGTTCGGATCGACCCATTATAGTATACAATGTATACTATACACATACATATGTATATCATACAAACTTATTAATCAAAATCTAATCCTTGTGTGGAAATCTATCTTATTTGGTGAAATATTTTCAAGAAATTTGGCATGGGCTGTTGTCGAAGGCAATGTTCCAAACTCCGAACAAATTGTTCAGGTTGGATCACTAAGCATATAGCCGCCATACAAAATGAACGATCGGAATTAAGTCATTGTATGGAAAACTTTTTTCTGTGACCAGATATATTCACGAAATTTGGTGTAGATTATTCTCAAACGCAGCGCTACAATCTTCCAAGAAATGGTTCAGATCGGATCACTATAGCATATAGCCGCCATACAAACTGAAAATCGGAATCAAGTTCTTGTATGGAAATCTTTTGTATTTGACGAGATATCTTTACGAAATTTGTTATAGATTATTTTCTAAGGCACCGTTACAGTATCTGAAGAAATTGTCTATATCGAACTACTATATCATATAGCTGTCATACAAACTGAACGATCAAAATCAAGTCCTTGTATAGAAAACTTGTTTCTTTGACCAAATATATAAGTTGAACGTTTTTTTCTTGTTTCACATACAAAATAATTTTTAGCTGCATTATCATAAATTGCCATCCTAAGCTCTTCTCGCCCCTTAAATGCTTTGCTATAATATATTTCGCACATATTTTCCGCTTTTCTTCATTGCATTGGCAACTCTGCTCCTACAAATTGCTGGCATTATCGTCTCACCCCCAAATACTGTACGGTCAAATGGTGCGAGTACTAACTAAGTGCCAGTATATGCAAATCTTAAGTAATTTTAACTCGGAGCAAATCGCAATGCATACCTGCTAACTTCGCTGTGACTACAAGTACATACATGCCTACATCCCTATAACACATTGTATGAACGCCTGCCAGTATTATTTACACTTCACCCACACCAAAATGCTCCGCAAACTTTGTTGTATTTTTTTCCGTTACTCATTTTATTATTTTCCGCCCAACCCCACACACACTTAAATACTGGAACAAGCTCAGCAATTTTCGCACTGGTACTCTTTGTGGCATAAAAACCACAATGGCAGACTGTTACGAATGTGAGAAGTCAGTCGTGTGTCCACTGAAGGATATTGGTTTGATTTTATTGCGGCCATCAGTTTCGTATTTCATCCACATGCATGGCTATGTACATGTGTGTGCACGTATATGTGTGTAGTGTAGCTAAATGCTACTAGTAGATACATGTACTCCACTTCACCTCGAGGTACACAGAGGCCAAGTGCAGTTCTTGTCGACGCAGTTGTCATTGTTGGCGTTGTAGTTGCAGCCAGTGTAGTTGATGTGCACTTCGTTGTTGTAGCATGCCTGTGTGTGTGTGTGTGTATATGTATTGGTGCATACTATAAGTTCTACCACCTTATGTACCGTTGATACATTTTTTTTTTACACTTTTCGAATTCAGTAGCATGGGGATGCATTTATATTGCTGCAGCCACACGGCTTCAATTTTCGGACACTTGCTCTCTATTGACTTTAGCGTTGGGCTCGTTTGGGCGCTTGGCGCTCCAGAGCGCGCACAATGCCTGTGCGTGTGTGTATGGGTGAGCATTTTGTCTTCGTTTGGTGTAACCAATGTGTAGAACTCGTGGTCTTTGCCTATGCCACCCACTCCACATTTGTTTCCACATTTAAAGATTATACACTAATCTTTAATAATCACATTTAGAAAGCTCATTATTAAGAAATTTTGACGTGACACTCTTATTTACTTATAACAATACCTAGTGTGCGGCTCTCAATGCAATTGCTGCGGCTGCTTCATTTGTGGGGTTGTTGTATTGTTGCTACTATATCTTCAGTTAAGCGCTCAGCTCAACTGAGAAGTACTGTTTCCGTTACGTGTACTCGGAGAATTCGCTATGCTCTAGTATCGTGTCTCTAGCATCTGCATCATACATCTCGTTGCGCTAGAGGAGAGAGAGAAGAGCTGACATTTGGTGGTTTACTCGAAAGAAATGTAATACAACCCTCGGGTAGAACTCACCCTCTATTATGACCGCTATACGTTGGATACAGCTACAGTGCCTACTTAAATGTTGTGCTTGAGCGCATGGTTTTATAGAAAAAAATATTTTTTTATAAGATATTAGTGGTGTTAGTTGCAATGATAGCTATACCTTAAATAACCTCATTTAAATTTTAGTTTATGAAAATATAATAAACACATCCATAAAATATAAAAGTTATTTAAACTTTCTAACAAATGGTTTTTATAGTGTTCGGAAAGCTCCCATATTAAGCTTCACGTCAACAGTTTCTGTGTCTGCCTTTTGATTTTCAGCTAATGGTAGTTTTGACAGTTCTAATAACGATCTTAGCATATTATAGCCAATTTTTTCCCGTTCCATCTTCTTTCTTTTTTATCGTAAAATTATGATGCCAATGGAAGCTCTAAGCTCTGGTATGCCTGACCTGTCTATAAAAGTTATATACCATAAACTTTCAAAATAAGCTTAACGCTAGTATTTTTGCTTCTGATATACGTTTTGAACAAATAATGAAAGCTCTTAAGTAAACTTAACATTTAAAGGTCATAACGATTAAAGCTTTTTAAGACCGAATTTTTATAATGGTGGTTTTGTTTCTTCGTTCTATATTTTTCTTATTTTTCCATTAAATTGCAATGCCGATGAAAGCTCTAAGCTCTAGTTGGCAAGACTGGCTCATGCAAGTTATATAAGCTTACAAAAAAAGCTTAACTCTAGTATTTTCATTTTTGATATTCATTTGAACAAATAATGAAAGCTCTTAAGTAAACTTATCAGGTCCTAGCCAAATTTTTATAATGATTTGTTCTACATTTTTCTACTTTTGCCGTTTAATTGTAATGTCTGACCAGTTCATGAAAGTTCTATAAGCTTTCAAAATAAGCTGAACTGTAGTATTTTTGTTTCTGATTGTAAATTTGAACAAATAATGAAAGCTCTAGCGGTAGTTTACGGATAAATATCATATTGTTGTCACGAAAAAGCTTTAAAGGTTGTTCAATAACTTTAATTGCTGTATCATCTTAACGGTTAAAGATTATATTTTTTTTTTAAAAGGGCTCTAAAGCTTTGTCAATAAATTTAATTCCCGTATCATCTGCTTTCAGCATTATTGGATTCGAAGCAATAATGAAAGCTCTATTAGGAAGCTTAACGGATAAATATTATATTTTTAACACAAAAAAGCCGTAAAGCTTTGTCAATAACTTTCAATTTCTGTATCATCTGCTTTCAGTATTATTGGATAAGAACCAACAATGAAAGCTCTATTAGTAAACTTTACGGTTAAAATTATATTTTTTCACAAAAAAGCTATCTCAATTAATTTAATTTAGATGATACAGATCTGTTTTCAGGTTTATTGAGTAAATAATATTTTAAAAGCTCTAATAATGAGCTTATTGATAATAATAATTTTTTATAAAATTTTTACTCATGCCCATAAACTTTTAAGCACTGTTAAGTTATGCTAGTTTTTTAGTTTTACTTTTATAACCTAGGCTGTGATATTTGATAAACCGATGGAAGCTCTTATGGATGAAACCGTTTTAATTCTAGTAAGATGTCCCAGCCAATGAAAGCTATAAAAGCTTTTACCATAAGCTTAACTCTGTAAAACTATAAACGCTTTTACAATAGGCTTGACTCTGGCAGCTTATTTGTTATGCTTTATATTATACAGGCGAAAAAAGCTGTAAAAGCTCAATAAAATGAGAAGCTTATATGTTTAATAGTATTCGTTTATTATTAAAATAAACACGACACCCACAAGGGGCATAGACCATTATCCAAGGTAGTCCTACAATTTCCAAAAAAAAATTTCGGATCGGACAAGCATATCACAAAGCTGTCATGCAAACCAAACGACCAAAATCAAGTTCTTGTGGAAATTTGTTTTATTTGTGAAGGCTATTTTATCCTGGCTGCGACGAAAGTTAACGTGTTTACTTGTTTACTGCTAAATTGTTTTGCTAGCGAAAGCACTAAGCTCGAATAAATTGAATTAGTTGAAAAAAGCTCTCTTCAAAACTTATAAAAAATATTTGTGGAGTATTTTTCCAATTCACTGTTATAAGAATCACTAAAGTGGGAGTACGAAAACGCTTTGCTATTATTATACACACGCGCGTCAGCAATAAAAACGGCAGCGACGTCAACAGCACAGCAGCAGCAGCTGCAGCGTTTATGATGAGGATGTTATCCTGCTGTTCCGGTGTCGCTTTAATACCGTTTATGCTTATTACCAACTCAAAGCTATAGCTGTGTCGCATAAATATATCTCTGTGTGTGTGTGTGTGTGTGCATGTATGAACGCGTGTGTTTCTGTGTGCGAGTGAGTAAGTCAAGCATCACATCACACACCGATAAACAGTAACTAAGAAAGAATTTGTGAAGATATGCAACACTTCCTGTTACACCAACGCACACACTCACTCGCACACACACACACAATATGAACAAGCAGCGCCATTCATACAGTTCAATGGTTAGACTGAGCCAGCAACTTCCGTTCTGACAGCTCGTCCTTTACAATGCTAGCTGCCAGCATGTGTGTGTGTGTGTTGGCTTGCTCCTGCGAAGCGCATTCCTGCCGCATGTCTTCTTCTACGCTTGTCATTTATACAAGCTAGCAGTCAGTTTGGCATCGCTGACAGACTCACCTGACAGTCAAACTGTGAGTCAGTCTGTCAGCTAGGCATACTGACAACCAGCCAAACTGCCGGAGTGTGCGTGCCTCTTCGGGATTAACTTAACTTTGCTCTCGCATCTTTCTATTTGCCACTGCGTCCTGCAACGTCCTGTACCGTCCTGCACTGTTGTAGCCGTCGTTGTCGTCGCTAACGTCGGCGTCGTCATCTCCTCGTTCAGTAGATTGGTTATAAGTGATTCCTCGAAAACGCTCACTGGTACGAGTGTGCTGTATGAGCACCAGGTTGCCAAGCTGAGCGCACAGACAGTTCAACTTCGAACAGCGAGCGTGACGGTGGTCTCTATATTATTAGTGTGTGGTGCAGAAAAGGTCTATGTTGCGTCGGGTCGTACATGGGTTGTAGTGTCGGTACGTTGCTTCGTCGTCGTAGCTGTGTCGCTTATTTGCTTAGTGCTCATTGACAGTGTTTGGTGAGTGTAGTGCCGCCGCCGCCGCTCTGTGTGTATGTATATATGTATGTATATGTGTGTGTGTTGCTGCCGAGTTGTGTTCAAGTGTTGTTCGTAGGTTGATGTTGGTGCGAGTGTAGTCGTATCGGTGACGATGACTATGACGACGACGGTAACGGTAACGGGTACGGGCACGATTGGTATATGCTTGGTCTCGACGCTGGTGTCACTCACTTGCTGCCACATTGTTTGTATTTGAACTGTAACTGTTATTGTTGTTGCTGTTTTTGTGAATGTATACCCCATGCATGCTACCACACACACACACACACTCAAACAAACAGCGTTGCATATATGCAAGTGTGTGCCACTGCACAGCAATGTGTATGGCTTGCGTTTTGGTATTAATGCCTGAGAACATTTACGGCTGTCTACAAACGCTCTTGCATATACCACACATAACCCTCTATGTGTGTGTGTGTGTTTATGTGTGTGCACTTGTGGTTGGGATATGAAATTCTTAGGGACGCACGACGACGCATCCAACCTCCGTACTCCGGCATAGTGCGAATGTTCAGAAATTTCACTTCAGTTCTTTCGTATACTTTGACGACGTGTCTTTGTCATAACCAACGGCGGAAGACTGCACATTTCCATCATATCACATAGCGACGTTGTTGTTGTTGTTTAGCATACATACATACATACATACCCATATAAGATGTTGTATTGTGAACGCCTGACAAGTACCTAACGCACTCACACTACCTGAGTCAGCAACTCGAAAACTCCGAGCAACGAGCATACTCAAAAGACTATATACAACAACAGCAACAACTAGTATAACAAATATTAGCAACAGCAGCCAACATCAGCCGTGGCAGTATCACTAGCTGTAGCTGCAGCTATAGAAGTAGAAAAAGTAGAAGTAGAAGAAGAAGCAGCAGGAGCAGCAGCAGCAACAGAAGAGCGCTCGAGCAATCAAAGCAGGGACTTAGGCACTAAGGCAGTACTAAGTGGGTATTGCTTGGATAAGCAGCAGCTTTTACACTGAAACGCGCCAAATAAATATACGAGCGACGACTCAGCAATACAAAAACAAAAGTAACGGGGCAGCAAAAGCAACAAAAAAACGAGTAAAGGAAAATGCATGAAAAAAGCCACGCAAATGCCATACAAATACACAAAAGCGATTTAGCGGATTAACTTAAAGTAAATGAGTGTGTGAGTGTGGTTTTATTGCCGGCGTTAAGGCTCTACATGAGGTTTGTGTATGGAACAAAGTGATTATTGTAGCGTTTAGCGCAACGAATGCTGCGTCGGTCTCGTCCTTTTTTTTCGCACACGCCGCCCTACCCCCGCCCATTCGCTGTGCACATTCACATGGATTTTCGGTTGGTGTTTTCTTTGCACGTCTTCTTTTTTTCGGTGTGTTTGTGCTATTATTTGTGTATTGATTATGGCAACGTCGCTGCTCTGAAGAAAATTCGAAATTTTCGATTTTGCACGCAAAATCTGCTGGTTTAAAATGTGTGTGTTTGTGCAGAAAAAATACTTGGATTGCATGGCAAAAGCAAAAGTGTGTGAGAAAGTTGTTGAAATTCGTTGAAAATTGTTGAAAAATCTTAAAAATGGCTTAATATTGCTAAAAATGGTTGAAAAATATTAAAAATGCTTGAAAGTTGTTAGAAATGTTTAAAAATTGTTAAAAAAAGGTGAAAATTGTTAAAAATTCTTGAAAATTTTTAAAAATGCTTGAAAATTGATAAAATGACTTAAATTCGTTAAAAGTTGTTGAAAAATATTCAAAATGGCTGAATATTCTTAAAAATTCTTGAAAATTGTAAAAAAATTCTTGAAAGTTGTAAAAAATTCTTAAAAATGTTTGAAAATTATTGGAAAAAAATGGTGTAAAAAGGCTTGAAAATTAAAAAAAAATGGTGGAAAATTGCTAAAAATGGTTGAAAATAGTTAAAAATTTTTAAAATTTTTAAAAAATGTTTGAAAATTGTAAAAAGGGTACTGCTAAAATCATTAATGAAATCATATTCGTAGCAAAACGTTTCAGTGTAAACTTTTTCGAAAGTTTTTGAAGAGTGAAATATGCCTTATGCCTTTGACGTGCACTTTGTGCTTAGTAAAAATATATGAGAGCAGCTTAGTCACATAACAAATTACACGTTTTAACTTGTTTACATCTTTTTAAATACGATTAAACTATAATATAACCTCAAAAAGCTGTTAAAATATGTATGAAATGATAATTTAGAAAAAAAAAATAAAGTTGAAATTTTTTAATTTGTCGAAAATTATGCACAGAATAATCCGTGATATTCAGTTAAAGTAATAATTTTTTTAAATAATAATTAAAATAATATAAATAATTAATAATTAAATAATACAAAGAATTAATAATTAAATAATTTTCCTCAAGTAACATAAATTTTAAAATATATTTAATATAATAGTTCAAAATATAATGTATGTACATACATATATAACTTACATTTTTACTCTTAATAATGGTGAAAATCACAAGTGATCTATTATATTTATGTATATATAATGCGTCAATATATAGCACATGCAAGTGAAGAATGCAGAAGCTAGCTTATTCTGCAATTTTGGAAAAAAATGAGATAATTCATAAGACATTTAAAAAATATACATATGTAAATGCTCACTACAAGTTTGAGCTCACAAACTATTTTTGGTAAAAAAATATATTTAAAAAATCATATAATCAATGAAAATAATTTAATATACATACATATGTATGTATACAAATTATTTTAAAAAAATTTTAAACTTAATTAATTAAAAAAAAGTTAAATAATTAAAAAATATTAAACAATTAAAAAATATTAAATAATTAAAAAATTAAGTAATTAAAAAAAATTAAAATAATTAGGGTACTCACAACTTGTCATATCTCATCTAAAATCATAAAATCCCAAATTTTTACCTTGCTGAAAAAAGTTGTTGGATTACGTACAAAAATGAGTTCACGCAATTACAATTCCCAGCACTATGTTTTTGGTTCGTTATAACTTATAACATTATGAGACTATATCACACCGCTAAATACAAACAATTAAAAAAAAAATGTGTAAAAGAAGATATTTTTTTCTTATATTTTTATATACTCAAAATCAAAACTAAAAAAATAATAGTAACAACAGCAACAAACAAATAGAGGAGACCTTAACTCTGAATCGTAGAATAAAACATGTGCGTGCTGTAGATATAAAGAAAAATATTTAAAAAAATCGGAACTATAAAAAACGATAAAAGCCAGTACGATAATTTTTAAGTTAAAAAGGGAAACTCAAATATACTATTTAATCGAAAAAAGGACTAAAATAATCATTTGTCAACTTGTTGCGCTGCATTTTGTTACTCAGTGACTAACATAACCTAAAATATTTCCACTCAACGTACTCAACCTAACCTAACCAAAAATATTTCCAGTGATCGAACTCATTATCAAGGACAAGAACCCAAAAACCATAGATTATTCAAAGTTATGCGCTTAGAATATTGCTTATAAAACTTCCAGAACACTAATTTTTTTTATATTTTGGGTAGTCGAGAAGTCTTTTTTCTTTTTTCTATTTCTAATCAAGCATTGTTGTGCTACCCGAACTGATACAGCATCGTCTCTGTAAACTTCGCAAATTTCATTCATTTTCTGCTTTCAGTCAGGTTTCATAGGATTTATTTTGAATGCCGATTTTTTTTTGTGGGTCAATATCTTTAGTGAAAACTTAGAGCTGTCATACGGTTATATTTTAGTCGAAATAAACCGTGTAGACCTTTCAAGTTTGTTTGAAGTGCCAGCCCACATATCCATAGTTTTCACGTAACGCTTTCTCTATAGAAAACACCCTGAGAAATCTGTGAAAACCTCCATAGTATTCAACACAGTAGCTCCATCTGAGTTTTCTTACGCAAACACAATCCATTTTATATACGATGCTTTAAAATTGTTCTGGCAGTTTGTAAGAACTGCATTAGACTGTTGTCTAGGCTGTCAAAACTTTCTATAAGGTAGAACCCAATATACATATGTAGCTCAATAACCCTAATACTCATTGCGATTGTGTTATGTTTTATAGATACCTTTGAAACATGAGTCCGGACCAACTATCCAACGTTTATCGCGAAACAGTAGTGGATCTCTCGCTGATTTTTTCGATCACTTTCTTCTGACTCCTTAATCGACACTATTTTCAGCTCATATTTGCTAATGCAATATAAACTCCTATAAAGCCTATAAACAGTTAACCAGACCGTTTTCTTATTTTTGTTTCTTTAATTTTTCTTGACTAAAAAACGTTAATTTTTCTTGACTTAAACAAATTTTTTTCATTTAAATTTTCTTGGCTTAAAAATACTAATTAGTTACAAATTGTTCTCTCTTCTTTGATCTCCTTTGCAAACATCAACACTGCAATCTGTGGATAATTGAATTTTTAATTGTTTTTCATTTAACTGATTTTCGACTGCACTTCTCCTATGGTTTATAGAAAAAGTTAACGATCTATAATTTCAAGTTCTCTCTTTGAAAACATCAAGACTTGAATAATAAAAATTCTACTAAAATCCGTGGATAATTTAATTTTTATCTGTTCTTTTTTTCATTCAACTGATTTTTGTCTGTAATTCTCATATGATTTATATAATTTTGATATAAATAAATGACTCAAAACTCTCAGCGTTAAAGAAATACAAAAAAGAAGTGCGAAAAGTGTTAATAAATTGTGCCAGATAAGTGTGTAAATATTGAAAAATATCCGGAAACTCTGATAATTTATTCAACACGCTCGGTGCTGGAGCAATTTTTCAGCTGAAAATTGATACCCCGAAAAATGCATTGTCTCTGGATGCCATAATTGCTCACGAATTTTCTTTTTGAGTCAGTGCGTGCTAGGAGCAGCGCCCATTCCCTCCACGGGACAGCAATAAATATATATGTATGTATGTATATAAACACATACACACACATGCACATGTATTGAACTGTGCGAAAACCAACTTTTTGACGTGTGTACCTTGCAACATCCTTCGTGAGGCGCGCGCTGCAAATTGTGTGCCAACAAAAAAAAACAAAAAAATAAGAAAACTATAAGCAAGAACGAGAGCGCAGAGCCGAGAGTGCTATTTTTTTATTGCTGTACATATATATCTATTTACATAACTATGTGTGTACATATATATGTATGTAAGCAAGTGAGCACGAGTACACTTTTTAGCGAATATTTTTTGTCTTTGTGTTTGTTGTTTTTTTTTTGGCGCTGCGAACTCACAAATGCCAACAAGTTTAAGTGTGCAGTTCAAGAAACAAAACGTAACACGACTAACACTAATAACAACAATTTTAGTGACAGCTAACAGCAACAACAACAATAATAAGCAAAAGCAGTAGCAAACTACCAACAACAACAACAGTGACAAAGTGTGACAGCGGCAACGGCAGTCAAACATGAAAAGTGCAAAATACACAATATGCCGCTGCAGGGAAAAAGGGATCAGAGTTCATGCTCGAACTCTTTAAGCAAGAACTACACTAACACTATAGCAACAACAACAACAGGAACGAAATGCAAGCGTGTAACGCAATCAGTAGCTGACACTCCCATTTCACATCAGCTACCATACAAACACTGCGCGCTGACAAAAGAACAGCAACAACAAGAGTAACAACAACAAAAATGTACCCCCAGTGCGCCTATGCACGGTGACCGCATACAGCGTAGCGGCATGTCGTTATCCTTGCGTTTTATTGCGGTTGGCGTATGAGTGCTTTTGTTGCTTCACGGCATACGCGCGTGTGTGTGTGTATGTGTGAGTGCTGCTGTGTGCGTGAAGTGTTAACAAAAGTCTTTCAACCCCGCTATGATTGCTGTCTGCCCCTGTGCTGCTGCTACTATTAAACGCACCCCTACTCTATTGTTTGCTTTTAAATGACGCATATCTGTGCATGTGTGCGTGTGTGCAGTTGTTTCCGCTATTGTTTACCTTTTGTGTGTGTATGTGTTTTTGATTGTTTTCGTGGACAATACTGTGGTTACGTGTTTTCTACTTAGTGTTTTTTTTTTTTCATTGTTATTGTTGTTGTATTGGCCCAACGGCTAAACACCACTCACAACACTATTAATATACAGTTTAGTGTGCTACCCGACACCGCCGCCGCCGTTGATGAGCAATCACATGCAACTTATAAAATGCGTTAAGCGTAAAAACAGACAGACGTGAATTGAAACGTGTATCCGCGTAAGGCATCAAGCGAAGACGAGCCTCTTCCGCCAAGAGCCACTCACTCACATACATAATACTACAACATTAAAAATTATACAGTGTGTTAAGTTTAAAAAGCCAGCAGTGTAAATCGTTTCGTTCAAATATTTAAAAGGCAAAAATAAATAACGGTAACTAAAAAACAAAAACAATAATAAAAAGTTGTTGTACATTGCGCGCTCTTGGAGAGCAGCGCTCGCGCGCCGGCGTTCACACGTTCAGCGTTCGCTCGTTTTTCTCACGCTCCGACGCCGCTCACATTACGACGCTCTCGCCTGTGCATTTTGTCGTGTGTGTGCCTGTGTGTCGGTAATATAATAAATGATGGAATGGCTACCGAGAGGATTGCCCAGCATCCATGCACCAATACCGATTTGTGGTGAGTTGTTGGTAATGTTATCTATCTATCATCCGTACCGTACCCGACCCTATGTATACATATGCATATGTACTTATGTATGTATGTATATGTATGTTTGTACATATGTACGTACGAGTTTTTAATTGAAATTCAATCAAATTCAAAATTTCATAACATATTCAGTTTTGTTTGCCCTCAACATGCATTCTGCGCACATTTGCCGTGGCATCTTATTTGCCATGCCTGCGCACATACCCGCTCACATACATAAGTATGTACATATATTCCTTCCAATGTGCATAAGTATGTGCGTTTCTAATGCAAATAGCCGTAGGTAATTGTTTTAGAAATATTTGTGAATTGCACTAAATCAATTTTTGCGAATTACTTTTACCTCAAATTTATATTGTTATTTAATTTCATTAGAAATTTTGTTTCATTTTCGGTTTTTTTTTTGCCACAGATCATCTGTTTTGCAAGTTCGAAATGCTTACCCAATTTTAAATTTGATATGGTTATAAAGGTAAAAAAATTATGAAATATTGAAACAAAAAATGAAAATTATACATACCGTTGCGTGCAGCTAATTACGGGGTTACAAGGGTTGCCTCGGGTAAAAAACAGTTTTTTCAACAATTTTTTTTCCATATAAAAAATGAAATATTTTTTTAGATTTTTTTATTGTTACAAACATACACTATTAACAAAAACATTCTAAAATTGTTGGAAAAAAATATTTTAAACTCGGTCATTGCGACGCCATTGCCGGTGACTCGGAAAAAAGATGCGCCCGCGTTGGTAGGATAACTCCTTACAGCATCATCTAAATTGAAAAAATATGTGTTTTAGTTGAAACCTTAACTTAGAACTTGAACGAAGAAAAAAAAAATGAAAATTGGATTTTTAGCAGACATATTTACAAAAAAAATAAAACTTCAGTGAAAACTTCGCGACATTTTTTTTCAAATAGTTGTAATCGAATAAAAATCTTTCATCCAAGTCTTTAAGAATTGTATCTCAAAGACCTGTGTAAAATTTCATAAAGAGCGCTTGAGTAGTTCTCGGGAAATCTTGCCAACCGACTTCAAAAACACAGTTTCAAGAAAAACGCTTTTAAAGACGCCTCGAACACACAAGTTCTCAAGACTGCATCTCCGATACTATTACTCGGATCAACTTGAAAATTATAACAATATCCTAGAGGTGTTGTGGACTTTAATAAGACAATAAAAAATAGGTCGCGGCTGTGTATCGGAGGGTTTATATGTTCAGTTCAATTTTCGATGACTTGTTCGAGCATTTCGACTGCTAACTGGCGAATGACACGCGTGATGTTTAGCTTCAATCGAAATGGGATTGTCCACATAGACTTTAGACTTCACATATCAACTTAGGAAAAAGTTGAACGGTGTGATATCACATGATTTTGGTGGTCAATCGAGCGACCCACCTTCTGCTCACTGAAGTGTTCTCTTAATAAATCCATTGATTGAGGCGATGTGTAGAAAGTGGCGCCGTCTACTTCAAACCAAATGTCGCCGAGATCACGAGCTTCAATTTCGTTTTTGAAGAAATATGAACAGATGATTTTACCGGCCCACAAACCATTGTTTTTTTCTGAATGAAATGGTAGTTATCGGATCTCTTCAAGTTGCTCTTCGTCCCAAATGTGGCAATTTTCTTGTTTACATACCTATTGAGCCCGAAATGGGCCGCATCGCTGAACAAAATTTGTCTCGAAAATGTCGGATCTTCTTTAAACTTCAAGAACCCATTAAGCGAAGCGATATCGCTTGGGAAGGTCGAGCGGCTATAGTTCTAGTACAATTTAATATTTCGACGTTCCATACGTTAGTTCGAGTTGCTGCGAACGATGCCGAATCAACTCTTTGCGGTCTTCGTATACGAGTACACTCTCAGATACGGCTGCTATACATATTTCCTTCACAGCGTGCTGGACGTGGTCCATTCGGTCGAATAAAAAAATTAAAAAAAAAGTTAAGAAAGCTTCTCATCAATACAAAACGGGATAAATTTGATGAATTTTACTATTTGTATACAAATTGAAGACGCAAAAGTTTTTTAGGCGCCCTAAGACGATGGCATCGAGGCCATGGAAACGAAAATTTGTTCAGCTAATAAAACCAGAAGATGTTCGATTTATTAAAGCGGAAAGTTTTATTTTCCTGAAACATATTTAAAATAAATATGACCTACCACTAAAAGAACACCCTTTATATAAAATATTCACTCAATAAATGCTTAATATTAACAAAACCTCCCATTTTAATCAAATAAAATATCTAATTTTTCTTGCAGTTCCTCCAAAGAGTGGCCAAAAGCGCCCAGCAACAAGTCCAGCACCACCCATCCCATCGCCACATCATATACAATCGCCCTCCACCACACCCGGTGCTGGCAATAGCAGCGGTGGCAATGCGGCGGCGCAAATGACGTCCAATTCGGCGCTGTTGAATCATGTCATGCCACCAAATCAATTGAGTGGCTTGCAAGCAGCCACTTTGCAACAGCAACAGCAACAACATCAGGCACATCAACAGGCTGTCGCTGCAGCAGCAGCCGCACAAGCGCAACAGCAACAAATAGTTGGCGTACCGGGTGCGCTGAATGCGGCACAAGCGAGCGCACGCGGACCCTTCGCCTCGGCATTGCGCAACTTGGCTAAGCAAGCCGACATCAAAGAGGAGGACGATATCAATGTGCGCGTCGATCGCAACGAGCGCGCAGTACCGCTAAGTGCGGGTAGTGGTGGTGGTGGTGTAGTTGGTGGCGGCGGTGCGGTCGGTGTGGCCGCTGCAGTAAGTGTCGCCAATAGCAATGTGGTGAACGTGTCCAATACGACACGCGCATCAATGTCAAATGAACGATTGCCACCAACCGGTGGTGGCAGTGGTGGTGGGCAAATCAGTGGTGTGGATGAACGTTTAATGGCCAAAAAGCGTACTGGCTCGTCGCCGCAACCAGGCGAAAAGATCGCACGTATGTCTTCGCAACAGTCGGTGCAAATGCAACCTGAGTTATTGGCGCGCAGCGGTTTTCAACCATATCGATCGGATGAGCGCTTGATACATCCGGCGGGCGCTTTTCCTTTGGATGCCTATGCCACCTTCGCAGGTTTGCCAACGATGCCGCCAGGTGAGTGTGTGCGCGCTCTTTGCCTTGTATAATAACTCTCGAATAATTTACTCTTTTTTGTAGGGCCGTTCTTGAGTCCAGCTGGTCTGCCTTACTCCGATCAATTGTACTTAGATCAACGATTTCAAATGCTACGTGCCGCCGGTTCTCACCACACACACCCACATGCTCTCTATCCACCAATGGCCTCGCCCTATGCTTCTCATTTATATTCAATGATACCGGGCGCAGCGCTTGGTTTGGGCTCCGCCTTGCATGAACGTATGAAGTTGGAGGAGGAACATCGCGCGCGTATTGCCAGAGAAGAGGAACGCGAAAGGGAAATACAGCGGGAAAAGGAACAGCGCGAGAGGGAGCGTGAGCAAAGGGAACGCGAGCAACGTGAAAAAGAGCAACGAGAACGCGAACAACGCGAAAAAGAGCAACGTGAGAAGGAACAGAAAGAAAAAGAAGCACGTGATCGTGAGTTACGTGAAAAAGAGCGTGAGGCCAGAGAACGCGAAAGGCAAATACTATCTGCTTCGCATCATTATACAAGTCAGTTATATTCGCCATTGGGACGCAATTTACTCGGACCAATGATGCCACACTTGGGTTTGGGTTTGCGTGCACCGCCCGGTGCATTACATAGCCTACCGCCAATGTCCGCATACCATGCGGCGAGCCAACGTCAGAGTCCACACTCTGCCATGGGTCTCAATCTCGGTTTGCCCGGTTTGGGTAGTGTACCATCGCTATCGCATGGTCCTGGTGGCTTACCGCATCATTTACAACAATCTGCATTGGGACTGGCACACCCAAGTGCTGCTGGCTTAACGCATCCGGGCTTTCCTGGTGCCGCTTTGGGCTTGTCACACCACGGTATAAATCTAACACATCCACATATCTCACCACACCATCCTGCAATGGTGCCCAGTCATCAGATTTCACCACACTCATCATCGATAGCCTCGACCTCGACCACTACCACATCGCCACACAATCTAAATTTGAGTATGCAAAGCAATGCGGGTGCCAGCATGAAGGTATCAGTGCCCAGTAGTGTTTCACAAACGTCCGTATCGGGTTTGCAGTCCTCCACTAGCATGACACAAGCCACTTCAACGTTGTCCTCACACATTCCGCAAATGAGCAACTCACTTTACCACTCGCATCACTCTAGTCAGCATCTAACCAGCGCTGGACTGGCGCCCACATCTGCGCATCAGCAGCCGCCGACCTCAATGCCGCTTTCGCTAACTAGTAATTCGGGTCGCAGCCATTCGGCATCGCCCATCACAATGAAAGCAACACCGCAATTGTCGAACAACAATCCCGGTATGCATAATCAAAACGGTGGACGTTCCGCCAGCAGTCCACATGCTTCACGTCAGCTGACTATGAGCCAAACGCAACACCAGCAAAATGCCGGAGTTCACGATAAGCAAAATACTTTGGCGCCGAGTGCACTCGAACCGGCCACACTAGATCTGACCGGTTCGAATTCCAATTCCAGCGTGCAGGTGTCATCCGTAGCCAGCAGTGGTGGCGGTCATAATACACACCCAAATGAACTGAACGGTGCCAGTAGCGTTGAAGCGACTAGCATTGGGGAACGCAAAGATAACGCTGCAGCGATAGCGAAAAATCTCTCGCTCAATGTAAGCACCACCGATAAGAGAAGTCCATCGACATCGCCCACAGTTGCCGCCAAAGATAATGCTGCCGCATACAATATGAGCGTGTCCAACAACGCCGAAGATTCAACGCGACAATGCAGTCCCAACAGCGCGATGTCCACCTCAGCAGAGCCGCATACATCAATATCGCCGCCGGCGAAACCAACAATTGGTGGCGATTCCCTAGGTGGTGCCGGCCATGGAGCAGGTGCAGGTTCAGGTAATTACAACAATAATTCCAAAGTTACGGCCGTACCGTCAGACAACAATGTCAAGCCAACAAGTGACCCCTCGACCGGTGTTTTTGCATCCAACAACACGCAAAGTGTACCGCCCAACGATACAGTGCTGCCGGCGGTAGGCGCCACAGATGTGCAGTCGACAGCAACGCCGACCAATACCAACACCAACAACAGCAGCACCAATAACCACACCCACATCACCTCGCCTACAACTACCACGCCCGATGCGTGCGCCAGTGTAGGCGGTGTGACCTCCACGACCGGTGGCAGCACCTCGCCGCCTGTGGTGAGCAGCAGCACGAATATTGTGAACAACAAAACACAAAAGAAGAGCAATTGCGATGAAACGGTGTCCAGTGCGACACCAACAACTACCACAGCCGCGATCGAGGTGAATGGCGGTGGCGCTGCTGCTGGTGGCGGTCGGTGATGCTGTGCTGCCGCGTGTCTGTTCGCCCAACGGCACCAACAACATATGCAACAACTGCACGGGAGTGCGTACACCAAACGCTATACTTATGCGCTCGTATAAATATTTCGTAACTGTAATTACTTTAGCACACTTAAGGTTAAGCCAAGCTTCATGCCATGTACCCCTTAATGGAGATCACCGTCTGCTCATTTTTGCGTTTCTTGTTTGAGTCACTTTATTTTGCAACATTTCGTTTACACAAATCTCCGAATTATTTTATTCTTACGAATTCTCTTTGCTATCTATTGGACTAACGATATACTTACACTTTTATGTTAAAGCAACAACAATATATCGGGATTTTGCCTTAAATATATGTGTATTTGAATTTATGTGTATAGTGTAATTTTCGGTTCATTTTTAATATTATTATTAAATTTTCATTTCATTTCAATTTTAGTTTAGTTGCTTAAGTAATACTATACATACATACCTACTACGTTGGATTCGAATTAAGGTTTTCATAGATGGTAGAGAAACAACTTGCTAACACAACATAAACAATAAAAAAAATACAACAAAAACAAATAATAATGCCAATAACATTGCGAAGTATGCAATTTCGAAATTACAATTATCTTTTGAATTTATGAAATAAACTTTTGCAATCCAAATTCTACTGTGTTTCAACTATTCTACTACTTATGCGTGTGTGTATATGTATGATTTCGTTTACAATGTGTTTGCCTTCAGTTTGTTAATAGATGTTTTATAAAAGAAGTATATTTTTGTTAGTTTTTTAATATAAATTTTTTTATTTAAAATATTTTATTCTTTTTTGAAAAATTTTTAATTGTTTTTAATTTAAAAATTTTTTTACGGTTTTTTTATTTTTATTTTTAATATTTCTTTAACATCTAATTGTAAAAAAAATTATTTTTGATTGATTTTATTTGCAAAGGGCTTACTTTCAGTTTGTTATTAAGTTATTTATTAAAAAAATAATTTTGATTTGAAGTTTTTTTGAAATATTTTTTATATTTAAAATTTTTATTTTTATATTAATAATATATATGTATATGTATGTATGTACATATTGTTTTTTGAAAATATATATTTTTTGATTTTTTTTGTTTATTTTTTTATTGTTTTTTATATTTATTAAACTATTTTTTATTTTTTGAAACTGTTTTTTTAATTTTTGGAAACTGCGTTTTTATTTTTGGAAACTGCTTTTTTATTTCATTTTTTTTAACCTTTTTTAATTTTAATTTCTTTTTAACTATTTTTTAATGTCAATTGTTTAATTAAAAAAAATTTAATTAATTTTAATTTAAATTATATTTTATATATTTATATATTTTTTTTGAGACTTTTTTTAAATTTGAAACTCTTTTTTAATTTTTTAAACTATTTTATGAATTTAATTGTTTTTTAATTTTTTTTTAATTTTAATTTTTTTTTTAATTTTAATTTTTTTAATATGTTTTTGAAACTATTTTTTTTAACTTTTTGGAAAATATTTTTTGTTTTCTTTTTTTGTTTGGCAAATTTTTTTGGACAAAACATTTGAGGAACAAAATATTTCAGTTTACTTTCCGTCATTAAACGTTTAAACATATTTTTGTATAGTGATTCTTAGAAAAAAAACTCATTAACTTCCTTATTATGGTTGAAATTTATCAATGTGAAAATAATATCGATTTTTTAAACTTATCGATTTTAAACTATATTTTTTGAAACTTATAGATTTTCAAAAATGTTTATAAACATATGTATACTTGATCTTGAAAGAAATGTTATACATATTTATAGCATTGATTTTTCGAAGCATATTTTTCTGAAATAATTTTCCAAAGACTTTTATTTTATCAAATTTATGTTACCAAATTAATTCTTATACAAATTGGTTTTATAATAGTAATTTTTTTAACAAAATGCATAAAACTTGTATATTTTTTTGTATATAAAAACAAATTTTGAAAATTGTTGTCACAAAAAATTACTTTTTATAAAAATTTGTGCTATAAAAATATATTTTTTTAATAGTTTTTTTTATATATTACAATTTTTTAAATATTTTTTAATTTTTTTAAATAAATTTTATACAAATTTTAAATATATTTAAATTTTATTTTAATATTTTTTAAATTTTTTAAATGGTTTTAGAATTTTTATTATTTTTTGAAAAATTTTTTTTTTTTAATTTTTTTTTTTTTTTTTTTTTTAATTTTTAATTTTTTGTAATTTTTTTTTTATTTTTTTTTTTTTTTTGTTTTATTTTTTTTTTAAAATATTTTTTTTTTTTTTTAAATATTTTTTATTTTTTTTAATATTTTTTTATTTTTTTAAATATTTTTTATAAAACATTTTTTTAATATATGTATATTTAACGCACTTTTGTTTAAACAAAATTATATTAAAAAAAAATAGATTTAAATATTTGTTTTTTTTTATATTTTATTTTTAATTTTTTCAAAAATTGTTTTATAAAGAAATATGTTCGGCAGTTGATGGATTTCCAAAAATAGTTACTATAAGTTTTGTTCATAATTTTGTAAAATTATGTTCATTTAACTTTATTATTATTGTAGAGCAGAACCTTATAACCTACTTGTAATTACTCTGCTAAGAGCTTACTCTCGAGTGGCAAGGTTTCTAGAACAACGTGGTGTCTAAATAAAAGGATATTAAAATAATTACGCAATTGTCACTGGTCTTTTGATGCTGAAACAATGTGCGCTACGGCTACAGTGGAGTTAAAACTAAAAAAATATGGTCTACTATTAATCAGATCACTCTGAAGACGGCGCTTTGCTACACTCCCCAACAAATTTACATAATCCAATTGTTTTTCACCCCCTCATTTGATTTAGCTCATTACTGAAGCCATAACATTCCAGATGTGATACAAACTGCGGTCACACATCCGCTGAGCGCGCTCGTCTGCAGCAATCGCAGCACACCCGAAGAGGCGGCCGGTGCATCGGCTTCATGACATCAATTCTTCAATGCGGCCAACAAGTAACTGCTGAAAAACATGAACGATTATGGCATGTATCTGCTGGCCGAGCATGCGGCCTACAATGAGAAGAAGCGCTTCATCGATAACTTTCTCATCAAGTAAGCGCTGAGACGCTGAGGCAGTGGGCAACACTGGGCACAACTGTTTGCGCGAAACTGTAAATTTGAAAACACTAAGCATTGGAAATAAAAAATATAAATAAAAAAATTCAAAATATGTAAAAAAATTAATAAAATATCGAGCGAGTTAGGCAAATTTTGAAATTGCTATTACAAAAAAATATTAAAAATAAAAAAAAAATGAAAATTAAAATTAAAAAAGCAAAATTATGAAAATAATATAAGTAATATGTAATACATAAATATTGTGATTTTGGAGAGTACGAATTGGTTAATAACAGAACTGAAATTTTTAGGCAAATCGAATAAGTCTGGAAACGAGTTACAAAAACAAAACAAAAGCAGCGCGATATGAATATTTTTTGAAATTTAAACTTTACGTAAGCGAGTTAGTTGCAATTGTCCCCAAAGCAAATAATAATGATAGCATGACATTTTATGGTTATGAACATACATACATACATATGTATGTACATTGTAGTTATTTCACTGAAGTTATGAAAATATATTAAAAGCAAAATAATACAAACAAAAAAAATTATATATATATATGTACTATATGTATTTATTGTATCTATTGTACGAATAACGGCGCGTCTTCAACTTAGCTAAGCCCAGCCCAGCGCCGCATTAAACGCGCGCAACACTCCTAACAAAAACAAAAATAAAAAACAAGAAAGAAAAATTGAATCAAAATGCGAAGCGCGTGTATTTTTATCATACTGTAATTATTAGATACTATGTATGTATGTATTTGTGTGTGTGTGTATATATAATTTTTATTGCGCATAAACTGTAATATATTAATATACATAATTAAAACCGAAATAGAGTTTTTCGTCTAATGCAACGTGAATTATGCCATAATCCATTAATATTAAAGCAAAAAGTCACACACAACAAAAAGAAAACAAAAAAAAGTAAATTAAAACAAAAAGCAAAGAGTTTGTAAAACAAAATGTAATTAAAAAACAAAAACCAATAACAAATTGATAATTATTGATGTTAGAATTTCTTAATTGTACACCGTTTCGATAAGCTACTGTGAATTACCAACAAAATATACAACAAACAAAAGCATTAATATTAAATAAAATACCTACAAAACAAACAAAAGAAAACTAAAACAAAAAATATGTGCAAAAATAAGTTGTCATAAGCAGATATCGCATGAATACTAAGGCAAAAAACTAACAACAATACACACCGTCATATTAGTATTGCTTTTTTTCACACAATTGTTAATTATTACAAAAAAAAACATATTTTTTAATGCTGGTTTAAACGAGTTCGGTAATGTGGAAAATCGGTCGGACGCATAGAGTTGCAAAGGAACAGAGTTCCTAAAAGAAGAAAAAACATACCCAATTAATTAAAGTTAAAAAATATTTCTTTCAAATATCTTTTTTTTTTAATATTTTTTTTTTATATTTTTTTTTAAATAATGATTATATATTTTTAAATATTTTTTTTTTAACTTTTTTTATAATTTTTTTTATATTTTTTTTCAAATATTTTTTATTTTATTTTAATTTCAATTTTATAATTCTAAAAAATTTATTTAAATCATTGAAGTTAAAAAATTATATTTTTTCAATACAATTTCATTAAAAAAATCATGAAAAATTGAGTAAACACTTAAGGAGATATTCTAGTCCACAAAAAATATAATTTTTTGTATAGTAGTTAAAAAGTTAGTACTTAAAAAAGTTGTTTTTTATTTTTAAAGTGTAACTATTTAATAATATGTTTGCGAGAGGATTTTTCAAAATTCAAATAATTTTCGTAGATATACAATAGATATTTTGTTGAGCCGACATTCAAATTAGTTCGGCCGGAACTGAAAACTGAACGCGTTATTCTCGAAACGGTCTTTTTTAAAACGACACTCTGGTTCCTCAGGTTCTACGGAATCGGTTTACTTGAAATACCTTTATAGACTTATCGATGTCTGAATATCCATAATTATCATTTTTAACTATTTTAAAAATTACAAAAATTATTTTTTTTTATTTTTCAAAAATTATTTCTTTTTTTATTTTTCAAAAAATACAAAAATTATTTTTTTTTTATTTTTCAAAAAATACAAAAATAATTTTTTTTATTTTTCAAAAATTACAAAAACTATTTTTTTCCAAAAACTAACATTTTTTTATTTTTCAAAAATTATTACTTTTTTTTCAAAAATTAATTTTTTTTGTTGTCAAAAATAATTTTTTTTTTCAGGCAGTGAATTTTGTTTTTTAACTTTTCCGTAATTCCTGACATTGCGACATTGTTCTAGATTGATATTTTTGTGGTTTCAGTTTGGTAGGAGGATTGAAATCATATGCATGGTCACGTGCCATGTTTTGGGAAATGTTTAACCTTTTTTAAATGTTTTTTGCTGTATTTTTGTAATATTAATAAATTACTTTTAGAAAAATGGATAGTATAAATATTAATTATCTTTTTTTACCTCAAATTCAGTCCTCTAGACTCGTATACCCCCATAAATAATTAAGGTAAAAAATATAATATTTTAATAGTTATTATTTATTTAAAAAAAATCTATAAATAACAATGGTTAATTTTTTTCAATATTGAATTCCCCCTCAAATAATTAAGGTATAAAATATAATTTTTTTAATAGTTATTATTTGTTTAAAAGAATTTAGCAATACTTAATTTTTTTCTATATTTTTTACAAATAAAATTTTTGGTTAAAAATTTCCTATAAAAATTAAAAAAAATATAAAAATATTGAAAAATATTTTTTTTGTTTAATTCAATATTTAATTTCAATTATGAAATTTATCAAAAAATTTTGCAACTCTGCGAACCTTTATATGTATGTATGTATGTACATTGGATTTTTCTTCATTGCTTAAAATACTATGTACGATTAAATTTTTTTTTAAATTCATTATTTATTTAAAAAAATTATAATATTAATTCTTAATTTTTTTAAATTATTTATTGAAAATTTTTCTTTAAAATTATGATTTTGAACTGAAAAAAATGTTTAAATAATTGTTTTAGTCACCGATGTAAAAATAAATAGCATTTATAATTCATTTTTGTTTTATTTTTTATATTTACTATTTATTTCTTAAATTTTCAATCATAATTTTTATATACATACATATGTATATATGTATGTATGTGTATATTTTTTATATTTTTGTTATAATCTATTTTTTGTTTATTTTTTTTAAACCTAGTTTTTTATACATATTTAATTTATTTTAAATTATTTTTTTAAGATTTTGAGATTTATTATTATATAAAGAAAAACCATTTATTTTTTAATATTATTTAGTTTATTTTTATTTTAATTTTATTTATTTTTTGTTATTTTAAATTTACTTAATTATTATTATTATTTTTTTTTTTTCAATAAATTTTCATTCACTATTTTTTATATTATTTTGTTGTGTATATTTGTATATTATTCAACACAATTTTCTTAAGAGCAACGATTCATTACCGAATTCGGCCAGCAATTTTGTCGTTTTTGTTAAAAATAATTTATAAACAGCCTGATTCATAAGTTTTTTTGTATTCTTTCAAATCCAAGAGAAAAAATTTTATTTCAAAAAGCAGAAGCTTGCTCACAAGCATAACGTGAACTTTGCCGTAAAAGCATTACTCTTCTTTTAAATTTACTTGATTGCCAACCATTATTGTACTTAATTTTTATTAACGCAAAACAACAAGAAATTCGAAAAATCTCGAGCAATCTGTGATATGGGGAAAAATTAAACAAAAAAAAGATAACTAAAAAAGAAAATCTTATGTAACAAAGTTTCGGAAAATTATAATGAAAAATATAAGTTTTTTATACTAAGTTTAAACGATAAAAATATATTGCATTGTATTTGTATTTGTATGTATGTATTATAGATATTTAACTTCCTAACGAAAAAAGAATATCAAATAGTTTAGTTTATTTTAAGCACAGTAGAAAATTATAGTTTTTCAAAGCTTTACTATTGCCAAAAACAAAGTAACAAACATTACAAAAAAACAACAACAAATTATTTGCGTACAAATAATGAAGAAACTACCAAAACACACATTACAAACAAAAGTACTTTGCATATGGAAATTTGAATATCCGAATTACAACAACAGTTGCGTACAAAAACAAAATAAATAAATGAAACAAAAAATGCAATGAAAACAAAATGGCGAGAGGTGCAAAATATGTAGTCTAAATTTCGATGTACTACATGTGTAACATATTTTTATGCTTTTTTGTGGAGTTTTGTATTGTAACATGAAAACAGCTTTTTAATGTTTTAATCAATTTGTTTAGTATTATATTTTTTTATAATTTTCGCTTTTTTAATTTTTGGAAAAGTTTTTTTTTCATTTTGCCGTTGATTTTTTTATTTTTTATTTATTTTTTTTTTATATTTTTAATTTATTTTTTTATTATTATATTTAATTAATTTTTTTATATTTTTAAATTATTTTATATTATATTATTTTTTTATATTTTTAAAATAATTTTTTGTAACAAATTTCTCATTTTGTCGATTTTTATATTTTATTTTCACTTTTTTTATTTCATTTATATTTTTTTATTACATTAGGTTTCATTTGTATTTGATTTCATTTTGTATATAAATTTTTATTTTTGGAAAACATTTTCGCCTTGTGTTTATATTTTTTATTTATTTTTTTATACTTACAATATTTATATATTTTGTATATGATTATTTATTAACAAATTTAATTTTATTTTGTATATAATTTTTTTACGATTTAAAAAAAATATATTTTTATTTCCGATCTTGTTAAAAATAATTTTCAATTTATTACTTTTTAAATGTATCTATAATTTTATGTTCAGTTTTCTTAAAATTTTAAACTTTTTAAATTCTGTGGGTTTTAGTGAATTCATTTTGTTTTTGTTGCTATTTTTATATCAATATTTATTTTTTTCAAATTGTCATACATTTTAATTCATTAATTTTTGCATATTACTATTTTTTGAGTAATTTTTATTTTTTAATTATATTTGCTTTTTATTTAATTTTTTTTTTAATATTTTAATTTTTATTAATATTTTATTTTTTTTAATATTTTTCTTTTTTTTTTAATATTTTATTTATTTTTTTTATTTTTAAAATATTATTTTTTTATAATTTTTTAATTTAAATAATTCTTCCATTCTACAACCTCACCTCTCCACCAACACTATTTAACACATTTCTCAAACAATAAATCAAATAAAATCTATACGTTTATAATAAATAACAATCAAATAACAGTTATGCAAATTCTGTAAGAAAAAATTGTGCTGTAAGTTCCAACAAAGTATGCATTGTTCATACATATGTCAAAATACAATTACATGTACATATGTACGTACAAGCAAGCATGCCCTTGTGCGTGTCTGTATGTATTACATAGAACCAAATAAAATTTAACTAGTGGTAGAAATCTATTATTTGAAAAGTAAAAACTTCCATACATAAATTCTCAGAAAAAAAAATTCAATAAGAAGCTTTTTCTTCGCAAGAAAAAAGTGAGTGAAAAGAAGGTAAGTGTAGCATATTAAATTATTTTATTTTTAGTCATTATTTTTATTAAAAAAGCAATTCATAATGCTCTAAACAGAAGTTTCACAGGCATCACTTTCCAACTGCGCCAAATGGTGCGGCGGATATAATTTCCATTGCCTACCCAAAGGCGCCGGATTACGGCAGTACTAGCATGCGTGCGGTCTTTTGCACCGGAACGCGTTTTTAAGTATTGTATGAAAAAATACACTGAGTATGAATGAATCTAAATATTTTTTTAAAATACATTTTTTTAAATATTTTTTTTAATAAAAGTTTTTCATATTTTTATTAAAAAAAAAAGTTTGAATAACTTTTAATAAATAATTTATGTACCTTTTTTTACGATTTTTGATAAACTTTTTCTTTAATAATTTATTTTTAAAAATATTTTGTTGAATAGCTTTTTTTATTGTTTTTATTACATTTTATTTTAATAATTTTTTTAGAACTTTATTTTTAATAATCCTTACATTAATTTTTCATAAAATTTCACTTTAATAATGTTTTTTTATTATAAAATTGTATATTATTCATATTATTTTATAAAAATAAATAACGTATTAAAAATTCCACACAAAATTTTCTTAAAAAAATGTATTTAATGAAATTTTTATTTTCTTATGAACTTTTTTGTAATAAAACGTTTCATGAAATATTATACACACAGCTGCAGAGTATTATAGTTTTGTTCACCTAACGGTTTTACGTATCACCTGAAATTGCACAAAATGTTCGAATTTAATAGTTTTGGACACGGAATAAAAAGCGAAATAAAGGGAAATCCTCCCACACCCCATTTCCACACCCTCACTTAGGAGAAAGAATCATTTTGACGATTTTATCCTCAAAAACCGGCGATTCGGGACACATTTTTATTTTTCTAAATTTCTGTGTAAAACCAAATTTAGAATTTCTTTAATAAAAACATGCCCCATGCGATTCTGCAAATTTCTGCGTTTTTATATTTTCTCTACGACCAGTAGTTTAGAAGTTATAAGCATTTTTGTATTCGCTTGTATTCGGCGATTGCTTACTGCATGCTCCTGGTCGCCTGGTAGAAATCTAAGATTTTGGCACCAAATTGAAAGCAATTTTTCCTGCAGCGGCGGCAGAGACGGCGGCAGCGGCGCTACAGATTTGCGTGGCGGGTGGTATAGCATACGCAAAGGGGCGAATTTGGGAGCACGGAAGCGGAACATATGCACGGGCCGGAAGTGGAAACATGTCCTCCCACCGGAAGTGGAATTACGGTACCACACTTCCGGTCTGAAAGTCCAACAGGAAGTCATACACCGGATACGGAAACATTTTTTCATTTCCGGTTCGCCATTTCCGGTTTGAAACTCATCCGGATGCTGGAGGCCGGAAACCGGATAGGCGGAAACGGCAAAATTATTTCCGTTTCCGGTTTATGACTTCCTGTTAGGCTTCCAGACCGGAAGTGTGGTACCGCAATTCCACTTCCGGTGGACGGCATGTTTCCATTTCCGGCCCGTGTGTATGTCCCGCTTCCGTGTTCCCAAATTCGCCCCTTTGCGTATGCTATACCACCCGCCACGCAAATTTCTAGCGCCGCTGCCGCCGTCTCTGCCGCCGCTGCAGGAAAAATTGCTTTCAATTTGGTGCCAAAATCTCAGATTTCTACCAGGCGACCAGGAGCATGCAGTAAGCAACCGCCGAATACAAGCGGACACAAAAATGCTTATAACTTCTAAACTACAGGTCGTAGAGAAAATATAAAAATGCAGAAATCTGCAGAATCGCATGGGGCATGTTTTTATTAAAGAAATTCTAAATTTGGATTTACACAGAAACTTAGAAAAATAAAAATGTGTCCCGAATCGCCGGTTTTTGAGGATAAAATCGTCAAAATGATTCTTTCTCCTAAGTGAGGGTGTTGAAATGGGGTGTGGGAGGATTTCCAGGTATTTCGCTATTTATTTCATGTCCAAAACTTTTAAATTCGAACATTTTGTGCAATTTTAGGTGATACGTACAACCGTTAGGTGAACAAAACTATAAAGCAAGAGCATAAAATTTATTTAATGAAATTTTTATTTTTTTATGAAATTTCATGTTTCATGAAATATTTTTAATAATTTTTTTATTATAAAATTTTTATAAATGTTTTATTTAATAATTCTTTGTAATAAAATTGTTATTTATTAAAATTAATAATTAATAGTTTTTTTTAAACCATATCGTTTTAAGAAAAATAAAATAGTTTTTATGAACATTATTTTTTTTTAATAAAATTCTTTTTTATAAGAGTTTATTAACTAATTTTTTTGAAATATTTTTGTTTACATGTATGTATATTTTATTTTTAATTACATATTTTTCTAATTTGTTTTAATATTTTTTTTAATAAATTTTTTTCAATAATTTTTCGTAACAATTTCTTTTATTTGATAAATTTCTTTTAATAATTTTTTGAAATAAAATTTTTTTAATTAAATTTTGCTCCTATATTTTATTTAGTAACATTATATGTATGTATTACATATAACAACTTTTTACTTAATAACACTTTTTATGTATATGTATGTATACTTGTAGACATTATAAAATATATTATTGCATTTGTGCCAGGCAAAATGTTTTAAATTTGCTATAAAAGCTTTTTGGGTAAAATTTTAATTTTAATTGGAATGCCACTTTTGACTTGAGATTGTTGTTGTGCTTATTATGGCGTTCTTCAAGCTGACTCCTGCGCTTGCCTGTACTCAAACACACTGCCGCGTTCGGTCAAATGATGCTTCTCTGCATGTGATATCACTTTGCCACCAATGGCTGCCACACTCGGCACACCATAACCGCCACCGCCGGGAGTTTTCAGCAGAAATATGTCCTAAAATAAACGAAAAAATACAATTTGTGCAAAATATTAAAAATACAAAGTAAGAAAAAAGAACTTACGCCTGCCTCCACATCGATGCAAGTTTTGGCGCCCAACGAGATGACGCGCCCATCGGGTTTGCGCAGCAAATTCAAACCGCGCTTAGCTGGCAGACCACCCGCCAAGCCGTAGGGTTGCAGCGTGCGCCGCTCCGTCAAAATCGACAAGGTGACCGGTTTGCGGAAGAGCAACTCGCGTTCGACACCCTCACCACCGTGGAATTGGCCGGCACCACCAGACTGATCCGTGCGCAAGCAGAAACGTTTCAGGATGATCGGATAACGCAATTCCATTATCTCCGCATCGGTGATGCGCGTGTTCGTCATATGTGTGTGCACACCATCGGCGCCATGCCATGTTGGACCAGCGCCAGCACCGCCCGCCACCGTCTCATAGTAGCCCCACTCCTCATCGCCAATGGTGACGTTATTCATGCAGCCACATGAGGCGGCGCACACGCTGAAGGTCTTCAGCACGGTATCGACGATGCGTTGTGAGGTCAGCACATTGCCACCGACCACAGCGGCGCCCTCCGAGGGATCCAAGATGGAGTTCTTCGGCACAATCACTTTGATGGGCGCCAAGCAGCCCTGATTGAGTGGCACATCGTGACCGACCATGCAGCGCAGACAGTAGATGAGCGCGGAGAGCGTAATGGCGCGCGGTGCATTGCAATTGCCCCATACCTCTGCACCCGAACCGGTGAAGTCACAGATAGCATTGCCTTGCACGGGATCGATTTCGACACGCAACTTTATCGGTGAACCGTCATCCATGAGCTCCACGCCCTCCAAAGTGGTGGTGCCATTGCGCTGCAAGACATTTTGTGCGATTTCCTTGAGCATATCGCGCACTGCGACTTCGGCGTTTTGCTGTATGTAATTCATGTAGGCCTGCACCACATCCAAGCCATAGCTATCGATGAGCTCCGACACGAGTTGTATGCCTTTGTGATTGGCGGCGATTTGCGCTTTCAGATCGGAAATGTTATCGGGCAGATTGCGTGTGCCAGTGGCGCCCTTGGCGGCGGTTGGTGTGGTGAGACGTACCACAATATGTTTCTCCTGGAACACGCCACCTTCGACAATCAGAAAAGACTTAAAGGCGGCACCCTCCTGCGCGAGCGACGTGGAGTGCGGTGGCATAGAGCCGGGTGTGATGCCACCGATGTCGGCGTGATGGCCACGTGAGGCGACGAAGAAAACTGGTTTCGGTTGATCGCTTAAGGTGGAAAGTGAGAGTGTGATGAAAATACTATAAGTAAAATTTTGTTGAAATAAAATAATTTTTGACTCACCGATAGAATACCGGCGTGATGACGGTGAAATCGGGCAGATGCGAACCGCCCGCTTGTGGATGATTGGACAATATAACGTCGCCGTTTTTAAGGCTATCGCCGCGCACGCGCAACTGATATTGCACCGTCTCCTGCATGGCGCCCAAGTGCACGGGTATGTGTGGCGCATTGCTCACGAGGCCACCGTCGGGACCAAAGAGCGCACATGAAAAGTCGAGGCGCTCTTTGATGTTGGTCGAAATCGATGTGCGTTGTAGCACCCTTTAGAAATGAAAAGCAAACAATTGCAAAAGTTTGCTATAAAATATACTTCGACACAGGCTTACCTGCCCATCTGCTCAGCTATGCTCATGAAGCGATGACTGAAGATGCTCAGCTGTATGGCGTCGAGTTTGCAGTCGACAACTGTGCGATTAGAGGAGCAAATATTTATCACCAGATCGCCGTGCTGCGTCACTTCTGCCACACAATCGGGCTCTACAAGTATGGTGGACAGTTGATCAATCAAAATTGCTGGTCCATTGATTTTACTGCCCGCCAACAAGCTCGCGGTTAAGTAGATCGGTGACTCGTGTGCGCCTTGCTCGAAGAAAATGCGTGTAAAACCTTGTGGCTTTGGTGTCTCCAACGCCGCTTGCTTAATTTCCAATTCAGGTGGCGTATTGTTCTTACCCAAGCCGCGCACGCGTATATCATCGACAACAATTGCGCGATTTTGCAGCACGAAACCGAACTCGGTGCGGTAGCGTTGCAGGAATGTGGCAATGAAATCACCATAAGCCGCAAGCAATGCGTCTTCTTTATGCGTTGTGGTGGCTGGCGCGCACATCAGCGCGCAATCGGTGCCATCGTATCTTAAATGTAAGAATGGCTCCAATTCCAATTTGCTATAACCTTGAGACTGCAAACTGCTGGCGCACTGCGCGGCCAATGCGTCCAAGCGTGTCTTCAAGAACGCGGCATTTTCTGCTGAGAACGCCAGACCACAAGGTTCTTGTGTCTCTTGCACAACATCGGCCAGCGCCATGCCGTAGGCGGAAAGTACGCCGGCGTACTTGTGCACGAGCACCTATTGGTTGAGAGCAGTAAGAAATTTTCATTAAATAATAACGCTTAGCGCGCAAATATTATATTTATTTACCTTGCTTATGCCCAACTCACGTGCGATGGAACAGGCGTGTTGACCGCCAGCGCCACCAAAACATGCCAACACATGCTGGGACGTGTCGAGGCCACGCGCTTGTGTTAGCGCCCTGATGGGACGGCACATAGCCTCGTTGGCGACGCGTATAAAGCCCAAAGCAACATCCTCTACACTCAATTGCTTCGAGTCACCGCCACTTTTCAGGTGCTCATTGATCAGCGCGCGCATTTCGTCGAATTTCGCTTTGGTTATGGCGTAGTCGAGCGCTTCATTTTCTTTGGGACCGAAAATTTTTGGAAAATATTCCGGCAATAGACGACCTAGTATAAGATTAGCATCTGTGACGGTGAGTGGGCCACCTTTCTTATAACACGCTGGTCCAGGATGCGCACCAGCCGATTCAGGGCCGACTACGAAGAGGCCAGAACGAAAGAAAAGCATTGAACCGCCACCGGCCGCCACCGTATTAATATCTAATTGTGGCGCTTGTATGGTGACACCGGCCGTTGTGCTCTCAATCACATGCTCATAGGTGCCAGCATAGCGTGAGACATCGGTCGATGTGCCGCCCATATCGAAACCTATTAGTGGCGCGTTCGTTTCACGTGCACCCGTCATTGCGTAGCCCACGACACCGCCAGCGGGACCGGAGAGAATGGCGCGCGCACCGCGAAAGTTCTCCATGCGCACCAAACCGCCATCCGATTGCATGAAAAGCACATCAACGCCAGCCAACTCTTTGTCGAAGCCAGATTTGAAGCTGAAAAATGTGTATGCACAATAGTTTCACTTATCTAATTCGAAATTATCTAATGTGATACTGTAGGATATGCAGTGGAGCAATTTACACAATGTATTTATATGACATTTGACTAGTCATTAACTGTCTTAGTTGTCTTATCAAGCACAATTTTATTACCTGTTGAGATAACGTTCTACGTGCGGTGTTAAATATGCCTCGGCGCAGGCTGTGTAACCGCGCGCCACTAAGCGTCGCATTGGCATAGCTTGATGCGAGAGCGTGATGTGCGTAAATCCAAGCTCCTCCGCTATTGCGCCAACTTGCAGTTCATGTACGGGACACGCAAAGCTATGTGCCAACACCACTGCCACGCTTGTGATGCCCTCTTCGCGCACCTGCTGCAGTGCTGAACGCACATTCGCTACATTGACGGGCTGCATCTCAAAATATTTTGCGCCCGAAGTGCCTTCAAGCAGCGGCCAAGTGTGTTCTATGTGAAACGAAAGTAGTTTATTTAAATACACTCATGCTTGCATAACATCATCTTTACCTAATTGACAGCGATTTGCCTGCTCTGGCACAATGCGGCAATTAATTTCCACTACGGTTTTATATAAATTGGACGGTTTACGTATATTGAGGTCGAATATTTTTGGACGCGCTTGATTGCCAATATACAACAAATCGCGGAAGCCCTCATTCACCACAAGCGCCACAGGATCACCCTTCCGCTCCAGTAATGCATTGGTGGCGACAGTTGTACCCATGCGTACCCAACCGATCTGACTAGTATCCACCAGACCCTCCTCCGTTACATCACGTCCAGTTTCCTAAAGGCGGAATTAATGCAAGAAATTTAATTGAAATAAATTGCGAAATTGCTTTGCATCCGCTTCATACCTCCTTTAGTATGCGTCTTATACCCTCCCGCGGTGCATCACTATATCGGCTGGGATCCTCTGATAACAGCTTCAAAGTACGCACTTTTCCATTTGGACAAATGCAAATTACGTCGGTGAAGGTGCCACCGCGATCAATTGCAAAGCAATATTTTCCATTTGTCAATTCAGCCATTAATACTTGTTCTTCACAATATAGAGTGTATGTAAGTTGATTATTTCAAAACGAATATGTATATATGTGCAAATGCGTCCCAACTACTTGAATGCCCACTGGATTCTGAGTTTTAAAATAGCTATGCATACGCTTATAAATCGTAAATGATTATCAAAAACGATAACAAAAAGCAAATACGGTGTGGTAGAAGATCAAATGAAGATATTTTCAACAACTGAACTCAAAGCACAGTAATACAATTAGAACTTCTCAAAACAAATAATATTTTGATAACAACTATTCAGCTGTGTGATAGCAGCAGTGAGTGTTGCCACGCGTTGACAGCAGCATTTATACCGACCATAGTTCGATAGACGTCTACTCAAACACTTATCGATAAATAGTCATGTAATCAGCTGAACGATTGTGAAATACTGTGACTGGAGTAGAATAAACAAGTTTAACTTAGAAGCTTAGCTAGAAATTTGTTTATTTATGAAATTCGTCGCTTATCATAACTTGTGTGTGTGAAGCTTTATTGTCATACTTGATATAAGCGTAGCTCTCAATTAAGCGCGTGATAGTTTTAGCAATTCATTGTCAACAAGTGTGCCTTATATCATTCTTACAATATATGTATGTACATATAAACGTATGAATATACATACATACATACATATGCACCTAGCTATACCTAAACAATCATACAAGTATAATGAGTAGCGCCGTGTATGTGTATATATACATATGTATGTTTATTAAGGTAAAGCTGATAATACTCGTTAACCTACATATGTATGAGATGTGATGCCGACTATTAGAGATATTTGTTTTCCATTTTTATTACACCCAGAAGGAAGCGTCGGATACCATATACAAAAATGTTGAGCATGACGAGCAGAGTCGATTTAGCCATGCGAACTAGGTCCTCAGTTTTTGAGATATCAAGCTGCATACTAAACTTAATAATTGGAATCAAGTGCTTGTATGGAAACTTTCATTTGACGAGATATAATCATCAAATTAGGCATAGATTTTTATCTAAGGCAATAGTGCAATCTCCGATCGTTCAGATCGGACCACTATAACATATAGTTGCCATACAAACTAACCAATAAAAATCAGTTGTACAGAATTCTGCCGTATTGACAATCCTTGGGTGTATAAAAAAGTCCGGGCCGTTTCGATTACGTAGACCCGACTGTCGTGGGTACGGATATATGAAGTCAATTCTAACCTCGACGCAACCGCATAACGGTTTTTCTAGTTTTTAACTAAAAACATCAAAAATGCTTATTAGAGTTATGTATGTATGTATGTATGTACTTACCTGCTTTCAACTCTATATACACACGCCCACTTTTAAATAAAAAAACACGTTCGATTTTTGTTTTAGGCGCACGAAATAGTTTAAAGTTTTATTGCATTGCCTTTCGTGTTGTTGTTGGTGTTGGCCGTGTGCATGTATGTATGTAAATATGTATGCAGGTGTCCGTCTGCAGTTTGAGTTTGTCGAGTTCAGCGTCAACACACTGTTTCGTTTTTTCGTGTGTATGTGTGTGTTGCTTTTTAATTTTATTTTTAATTCATAATTTAAATATCCTTCATATCAGTTAATACTTATCGTTTGCTCTGCTTGCTTGGAATATGTTCTTATCTTCTTTTTGTTGTTGCGGTACAATTAGTCGATAAACCTCAGCCAAGTGTTTTATTTGTTGCTTTTATTTTTGTTTTTTCTTTTGTATTGCCGTTTTACTAACCAAACCTTTGTTGTTGTTTTTTGTTTTTTTTTTTAAATTTATTTTGTATTTGTTTTTGTTTTTTGTTTGTTTGAAATTCAACACCTGTTAGCTTTTCACATTGAAACATGCAGTAATCAATATTTGTGGTACAACAGTTAATTATTCGTAATTGCTTTATAAGTATATATGCTTAATTTGTTTTTGTTTTTTTATATCGTTTTCTTTTAATATATTTTTGTATATGTATAATATTAATTTTTTGTTTTGTTTTTGGAATTAGTTACTTAAAATGCATTTAGTATCGCTGCTAACATTTAGTTAAGTGTATATATAAATTTAATTAATTTTTAATTAATTAATTTAATTTCATTAATTTCGTGTTTTTGCATTGCATTATTTATTTCTTTAATTCTGTTTAATTGCGGATTTAATTTCACATTTAAAACATTTTGATTCCATTGTTTATTCGTTTCCCCTTGGTTTACTCTTAAAGCGCTTGCTGTTTTGCAACAATATACATACATACATATACATGAGTTAATGCTTCATTACTTCGTTAATTAACAATCATTATTATTTATGTGTAAATTACATTGACTTTAATGTTTTTGTATATATTATTTAATAATCATTAAATTAAGTTTATTGCAATGTGTTGTTGTAGTTGTTTAAATGTATGCATTAGCACGTGTTTGCATTTGTATGTAATGTCATAAAAATTGAGTCCATTTTATGGCGCATTAAAAGTGCCGTTATTAATTTAATAGAAAGTGACGATATACAAATACAAAAACAACTATAAACAGCAAGCTATTGGCAACCGTTAGAAATATACTGTTTATGCATATTTTATTACTCACGCATGGTTGCTTTTTACTTGCACAAAATATAGTAATAATATTAAAAAAAAAATTATAATAAAAAGTTTAAACTAAATTAATAGTAGGACATAAACAAATATTATTATTAAGGGACGCACCTTGTGTGAAAATTTTAAAAAGTCGATTATTTCATATTACGATTGTTCGTAAATTAAAAATAATCTAAAAACTAATTTTTAGAATGTTTTTTTTTAATATTAAAAAATTATTTTATAAAACCATTATACGCCTGCAAAACTTTAAACAAACAATTAAAATGTTTAATAAAAAAATAAATATTAAAATAAGCCTTAAAACGGCATAAAGATATGAACCAAATAAAAAGTAAAAAAATAAATAATACTAAAAAATATAATATAATATTATTGTTAAAATTAACAACAAAAAAATTAAAATAAAAATTAAAAAATCATAATAGATAAAATATTAAAATTATTAATTTTATAAAAAAAGTTATAAAGAAAAAATAAAAATCTTCAACAAAATCAATAAAAAATATTCAAAAAAATTAAATGGAAAAATTAAAACAACCTAAAAAATACAAAAATATCTAAAAAGTAAAAAGAAAATATATAAGAAAAATATTGTTATTAAATTATACAACAAAAAAAAAAATTAATTAAATAAAAAATTAAAAAATCATAAAAATAAAATATTAATATAAATAATTTTATAAAACAAAAGTTTGCTTAAAATTTTAAACAAAATCAATAAAAAATATTTAAAAAAATTAAATAAAAAAATTAAAACAACATGAAAAATAAAAAACTAGATAAAAGGTAAAAATAAAATAATAAAAGAAAAAATATTATTATTAAAATATAGAACAAAAGAATTAAGAAAAAATCACAAAAATTAAAAAAATTTAATATATATATTTTTTTTTAATATTTTGTATTGTTTTAAATAAAAATTAAAAATGCTCAATTAAAAACCAAAAAATTTCAAAAAAATATAAAAAAATATAATAATAATAAAAAATCAACATAAAAATAAATAAAAAGTAATATTAAAAAGAAATAAAATTATTATAATAAATATTATTATTAAATTATACAGCAGAAAAATTAAAATTAAAAATAAATAAAGAAACATTAAATAACGATAAAAATAATTTTATATTTTATTGTTTTAAATATTTTATATGCATGCCAAAGTTTTAAATAAAAAATAAAAATGTTTGAATTAAAGCAAAAAAATGTTGCTTTAGTAAAATATAAAAACTAAATAAAAAGTAAAAAAAAAGATTATTAAAAAATAGGAATAAAATAGTATCATTAAAATATATCACAAAAAATTTAAATTAAAAATAAAAAAATTATAAAAAATAAAAAAAATAATAATAAAAAAATCATTTTATAAAAATATTATATGCATGCCAAAAAAAATTAAAAACCCCGAAAATTGTAAAAATGCACTTAATAATATTCTGTAAATGATTGTGAGTTAAAAGCTATAATCATAAGTATGTATGTAAGAGTAAATGAAGCGCATTTCTTCTTATTTTATTTAGGCTTTCGCTTAAATATTGCCTTTGGCGCATTTATTGTTGGTGCTTTAGTTTGCTTGTAAATATGTACTTTATATATTTTCCCAATATTTGCGTTTGTTTTCCAACCGCATACATAAATTGCAGCATGCAATACATATATACATATATTGTACTTATATTTATATGCATCTACATATGTATGTATGCATGTGAGTATGTAGCGCCTTTATAAAATAAAGTTTGTGAAAGCGACACGTTGAGCGATGTTCTGCGCGGAAAGGTTTAAGTCTAACATTTTAAATATTTTATATTTATTTATATTTTTTATTATAAAAAAACTTTATTTTAACTGTTTTATATTTTATTTATATTTTTTTTATTGTGTTTTCAGATTTTCATTAGTATTTGTTTACATTTTTTGTTTTTTATTTTATTTATTAATTTTAAATTTTATTTTATTTATTCAATTGTGCCAAAAGTTGATTATAAATTTGAAAACGCTTTTGCTTCGACTGTGATTAAAGTCCTTTACATTTATATGAATTTAAAATTTCTTATTACGTTTTCGGGAAATAAAAATTAAATTTTTACTTTTGTAAAATTTTAAAATTAAATTTTTAATTTTCGGATTAAAAAATTAAATTCTTAATGAAAATTAAATTTCTAATTTTTATTTCTTTTTTTTTTTTGTTTCATTAATTTAAAAATTTGCAACCATATTTTTAAGTCGTTTTAAATGTTTTTTTTTATATTTCAATTATTTAATTTTTTATATTTCAAATTATTTTTATTAATTTTTTTTATTCTTATTTTTGTTATTAACTTTTATGCATTTTCTTCCTCTTCAACGCAGTCAGCGTTATTACTAATATATTTATTTTTTATATTTTTTTATTGTATTTTTTTATACTTTCTCAAATTTACTGCACTCGACGTCATTAATACCATTTTTTTTATTTTTTTCGGTTTTATTTTTTTATTTTTATTTTATTTTATTCTATTTTTTATTCTTTAAATGTTTTTAATATATTTTTTGTTGTATTTTTTATATGTTGTATTTACTCAAATTTACTACTTTTTATTAAATTCAATTTTATTTTAATAATTCGCTTTTATGCAGTTACTCTACTTCAAGGTAGTCGGTGTCATAATACTATTTTTTAATTTATTTTTTTAATTTGATTTTTTTTATTTTATTTTTTTTATTTTTATTTATATCGGAAGAGCACACGTTTTTTTATTTTTATTTTTTTATTTTAGTTTTTTTTATGTATTTTTTTTAAATATATTTTCTCTTTAATTAAATTTTATTTTCCTTATTAGCTTTTATGCATTTACTGCCACTTCAAGGTAGTCAGTGTGAATAATAACCGATAAATCGTTAGCCTTTCGGTGCTTCCCCTTGCATTGCTTTGAAACCATTGCCATGGGCGGCTAAGGACGCGCTGCATCCCACTCACGGAAGCAATGCCTCAAAATCATCGCTCAACTTTGTTGTATATATGTCTGTTTGTATGTTTGTATTTAGTTTGCGTATATTGCATGCACGTACACTACTAATACAAATACATATACATATATATATATATATTTATACTAATTATTTATAATTACTTTTAGTACACACATTCATAGCAACATGGAAACTAATTGCGTTTTCAAGTCTAAAATCGTAAAAAATTATGTTAATACAATATAAATATATAATATTTCTTTAAAAATTTGTAATGTTTTAAAGTAATGCTTTAAAGTAATTTCGTTTGCTGTTTATGTCTCACATTAAAGTTCTTTTCACATTAAATTGTAATGTTGTTTAAATCTTAATTTAATTTCCCATGTTTATTATCAACTATATTTAAGTAATACTTTAGCTTTTAAATGTTTATATATATTAAATTTTATTTTTAATTCATTTATAATGTGAATATGTAGAATAAAACAATTTTTGCGTTGTCAAGATATTTTTTTTATTTCAATTTCATTAATTTTAAGACTTCGCTTAAATTTTGCTTAATATATAGTATATATATATATTTAATAATTCATTTTTTGCTTTGATTTTAGTAATATAGTTTAAGTGTTTAGTTTTTATGTGTAAATAAAATATATTGCGTTTTTAAGTTTACTCTTTGTTTTTGCTTTGTTTTTGTTTTCAAAGTTACTTGTCGTGTACACTTATGTTGCCAGTTAGTCCCTAAAGATGTGTTTCTTCATAATACTCGTAATGTGTCGTTAATTTCAACATTCCGATAAGTTTAGGTATAATTGTATAAATATCTGTATAATTAATTTTTTTTTACTTTATTTTTATTTTCACTTTTTACTTTATTTTTAATTTAACAGTTCATGTTTTGTTTTTGTGTTTTCTTGCTTTAAGTTCAATTTATATTTGCGTTGGGCGAGTTTTTGTTTTTAAATATATATTTATATATATATATATATATATTATATATTAAATATTAATCTTGTATTTTGTGATTTCTTAATTGTAATACATTGGTGTGTAGGTGGAGGCGGGCTCAATAAGGATCAATTTTTTTCATTTCAAAATACCTTGTCTTTTGTGTGTGTGAATTAGACTTAGACTCCTTGTGCGAGACTTTCCTTAGGAAATGTTAGCATCGACTGATCCATGGGTTGCGATGACAATATAAATGGGGAGGTAAGCATCTGTAAGGGACTGAGAGCGAAGAAGGGTGGAGTGATTTTACGGTTTGGTGCATAACTAAAATGTATAATATTGGCACTATAACTAACTTGAGCTTCACGTCACTGTCGACAGTCATAACTTCGAAGTCGGCGATAATTTCTCTTGGAACTAGTATTAACAGAAACAACAATGACAGCATCGATAACCAACGCAGAACTCCGGGTGAAGCAGAGGAGGAGGAAGACATCCACTCCGTTGGAAAGACTCAGATCTCTTCGGACTGAGTAGGCAATTGAGAAGTAAAGTCTTCTCTCAAGGAAGAAAAACCAAACTCTACAAGTCACTTATCATCCCCGTCCTGTTATACGGTGTTTTCGAGAGAAAGGTTCTGCGGTAGATTTATGGTCCTTTGCACATTGGCAACGGCGAATACCGGATTAAATGGAACGATGAGCTATACGAGAAATACGACGACATTGATGAAAACACTCTAGCTCTGAGAGTATTCGAGGCAGTACCAGCCGGGGGAAGCAGAGGGAGAGGAAGACCTCCACTCGGTTGGAAAGACCAGGTGGAAATACCCAAATGTTATCAAGATGGGAACGAGCAGAGGTTCCCCTGTCTTCGTGCACTCTAGCGCTGGACCTATGGGCTTCGCGCAAGCAAGCGTTGTTCACGAATCAACTCTTATGGAGTTGCGAAAGCCTTCTGGCCAAGAGTGGAACGTAAAAGGTATATTTGACTGCTAGCTGTTAGCTAGACCCACTTCGCCGCAATGTTAGGTCTCCTAACTGAATACTGTTCCATTGATACGTTGAGGCATTGAGGCTAATTGGCTGGAATTGATATTAGCCGCCTCAAAAAATTTGTTGCTCTAGACGTTTGACGACATGTGACGACCTTTTTAATCCAAATCTATGAGTTCTAGACATCACAACGGACAAGCGATTCTAGAAGTCCAAGTAGGATTATTGGTGGCTTCAGGAGAAATCAACCTATTTATCTAACCTAACCTATTGTTGTTAAAATAATTTGACCAGAAAAGTTTTGTTAGTAGCTGTCTTTAATCTTGGGTAGGTTGACAATATAAACAACATTTTATTCCTATATTTCCCACATCGTGAAGTTGAAAATTTTCAAGTAGAAAATATGAATATAAGGAGTTCAAACAATTGGACATATTTTCATGATCTTAGATGTCTTAGATGTTATTTTAGCCTAGACTCCGAAAATGAAATCTTGACTATACGAATTCATTATAAAAAAACAATGCATATACTCACTCAGCAAATCGGGCCGCCGTAGCTGCTGCAATCGGATTTCGTACCGCGTGCAAAGCCTGCGAGTTCTTGGCTCTGGCTAGTAAAGTCATTACAGTGCGTTTAGTTGGATTCATGCTAGAACGTGGCACACCCAATAGTGGCCGCTTGCGGGCCAAGCCACCCGCTGAAAAACAGAGAAAAAGAGCGAAAAAGGGAGAAATTAAAAGGGAGTGAACACGAAATCGAAATAATAATTCAATACTGTAATCACAAATGATGCCACTACAAACTCACCAATATTGATTGCCTTGACACTGCGCAACGCCGGGTGCAACAACGCACCAGTGGGTGGATCCAACAAACCCAATGTGGCTGCCATGGGCGCTTCAGCCTCCGTTGGCAGTGCTATGCCGCCGGCTGTGTTCGGCTGTTGTGTTGCCGCATGCAAATCAGTCACCGTAGGCACACCAGCTGCCGTCGGTGCGGCTGGCTTCAATATATTACCAATACTGGCTGCGGTCAATTGGTGTTGTAATGCAACCGACATAGCTGCTGGGTGTACTAGTGGAAAGGAATTCACTTTAATTGCCAAATTATTGTGGTTACTCGCTCAAGTATATGTGTATTTATATGCGTGTGTGTGTACATGAAATGACTTACTAGCTGTTGCTGTGCTGCCGGCACTCGCTTTCTGACAGAGACCATCGGTATTGGTCGGCAAGAGATTGGTGTGATGATGAGTTGCTACTGTGGCGACGGGCGTGTTGGGGCCACGTGCCGACGTTGGTGGTGGTTGATGTAGTAAATGATGTAAATTGCGTTGTTGTTGCTGTTGTTGGTGTTGATGCAGCTGTTGTTGTTGCTGTTCATTGCTTAAACTCACCTGTTGTGCCTCGTTCTTATCCACAAGTGTATTGCATTCCATACCATTCGGTTCCAACTCGAGCTTTTCATCATTCGATGTATCCATATCGGTGACGCCACCGCGATTGGGACTGTGCTGATCGTCGGTGAAGGTCAGCGAAGTTGAGGAAGTCAACGCTTGCATTTCCCACATTTGCTCTTGTCGTATGTCGTCGTGATAGTCCTGGAAATGTATATAAATAAATGGTTAGGTATAATGGACTGGACTACAATTCCTCTAAGCTGCATCAGATCATTCAGATCCTTCAAGGGTTTTTAGAAGCAATTGGTTGTAGAGAGACAAGTCTTGGAATACTACATAGTAACAGGGCATGCCACATAGTTATTTTGGGGTAATGTTGATGGTGGACAGACCAAAAAGTTTCTACCTTTATAATACCTATAAGGTATTAAGTAACATTGTAGCGGTCAGCACAGGGCTTCTGTCTTTAAGATCCGCCATCACAAAATTGAAAAAGTGGATTCGGCGGAAATGCAGAACATGCGCGGACGGTGATGAAACGGTGGCACATTATATTTGCGACTGCCCAGCCTTCAACCGGATAGACGGTATATATTACACGACTTCCAATGCTTCAACATAAGAGACATTGGGCAGTAGAGGTGAAAAATAATAAGCTATTTCACCAAATCTCCAGTAACTCATACTGGATAACACTTAATTTGGTTACCAGGTAGCACAATGAGAGCGGCCGAATGCGGTCTTCTGCTCTTGCGCCTGCCTGTGAAGCCAGCCATAACGGACTGGGTTTAAAAATGTCTTAGCAATGTCTAATATCTAATGGAATTAGACTATGAAGACGACTTCAATTAAAACCGGGTGCTCCCATACAATATCTATCTTTACAACAATTTCTCACTACAATCACTTTTAGGTATTTTGGTATTTCAATAACCGAAACTTTCTATTCTCGTTCAGCGAATCTAATTTCTACATCCAAATATGCCGTTGACCTAAAATTAACGAAATAAAATCTATACCGATGTACTTACCGGCACCAAAAACCTTCGCACTTCGGCCAGCGCGTATGCTATGCGTGCGTGAGCTTCTGCAGGCGCTGCAAATGTGGAAATCTCTACATGCAAGTCCTCAAAGAGATGTGCATAACGACTGTCGCCACTGGCACGCAACTCTTCCTCCTTTTTACGATCACGCATCGAGCCACGACCCAAGACCGCCATTTTACACATTGTCTCCTCTTGAAGACGCTTCATAGAATTACCCTTGGGACCCAAGAGTTTGCCAACGAAATTGAACTATAATAAAATTGGAAAAAAAAGTTCAAACCTAATTTCATTTTTTTCTCATAACGGTTTTTATTGCTGTTGTTCTACCTTTGGATGATCTCGCACCGGTACCGCCACCTTTACTGCCACTTTAACTGGTCGATCCCGCGTTATATCCAACATTTTTAATTTTTCTAAAAGAGAAAGGCACAAAATTTATCAAAACTATACTTAAGTACTGTTAAGGGAGATATTTAGTTAGAAGTTATTAAAGCTATATGACATTTGAACTGCTTCAAGCACCTATCCAAGCTTTGCAATGTGTATCTTATACCCCAATAGGGTTTCCACGAACAAAAATTGTTCAATTCATTCCATAACAAAGCATAAACTTTAGCTGAAAACTTTTTTAAATATTTGACTTACCCATGCTTTTTGAAGAACGATCCTCTAAGGCGCTCATATTAGATTTTGAAACAAGCTCCATATTGTTTGACGCCGTAAAGTATCTGAATAAAAGAAAATAAGAATAGTCCTTAGTGAAAATTAAAAAAAAAAACCAAACTAGAAGGACTCTATCACTCTTTAGGAGTGTGTCTTTGATAAAAATTGTTTATAATTTGTTAATATATTCGCCTAATTGTAGGCAACATTATTACTAGTCATCGGTATAAAATTAATTAAAAATGCGCATAATTGTAGGCAAGATATTACTAATCAATCGTATAAAATTAAAATAGTTTACACCAAAAGGACCCTGAAATGTCACAAGGTGCACTTTTCGAAAGTTTCCGATTCACACATCCAGTTTTACAGCATTAATTTATTTGAAAGTATGCAGAAAATCTTTTCAATTTTTATTTTCATTAAATGTGCAAATTTCCTCAGTTAGCCAGCTCACTTGATCAATTAAAAACTTTTCGTGTCATTTCCGCAAAATAAACTCCAAAAATAGTTGTACAGGTAGATAAGAATTTCCCCAGCTTAATTTTAAACAAAATTGAATTAAGACATATACCACTACATACATATATAAAATAACGTGCCTGTGTGCGCAAAAGCGCACTAGGGTGAGTCAAATTAACAGTAGATAATTTAGATTTCTAAGAATTATTTTTTAAAGATGACATAAATGAAACAACGGAAAATAATTTAAAATACCTTTTTAAGAACTTTTTTTTAAGATTTATGAAATAACGATGATTTAGTGAAGATGTTTGGAAAAAAGTAATTTAACATGTTTTCTCTACTTATTTCTTTCAGAAAGCTCTCTTTGTATGTCCACAGCATTTTGCAAATGTAGACATTGCAGTTAAGTGCTTTGCGGTGAAGGAAGCTATTAAACCCCGCTTCGTTTGCACTTCTTCTAACCCAGATTACTGAACCGTAGAATCTACTATCAAGTTCTCAGTTAAGGTTTTAACTAAAACACGTATTTTTTCACTTTAAACGATCCTGTAAGGATTTATCCTAGTGGTCACCGGAAATGGCGTCGGAATGGCCGAGTTTAAAATATTTTTTTTTTTTAATTTCAGAATTTCTTTGCTAATAGTGTGTGTTTATAACAATAAAAAATTCTAATAAAATATTTAATTTTTTATATGAGAAAAAAAAAATGTTGAAAAAAGGCTGTTTTTTACCCAAAAACACCATGTAACCTCTTAATAGCGTAGAGACATTTTGAAAATTTTAGAATTTTTAATTAAAATTGTTTTTTAGAAATGTTTAATACTATAATCCACACCGAAAACTCACCAAAAATAATTAATACATAAAAAATTAGTATGTACATATATACAAAATAAATAAACTTATATATGTATGTACATAACCAGCCCCGAACTTAATAGCTGAACCATAAAGCACTTCAAAGTAGTAGGTGTCTATTCTCTAAGGACACTTCATTACAATTTAACTGCTAAAATGTTTCCCCCCACCTGACTACATATTAGCATATATGTATTTACATATGTTATGTAAATACATCCATACTATAAATACATATGTACAAGACAAGGTCGCAGCGAATAACAAATTGCTTTCCACTTTATAATAATCACAGCACAGCCTACACACACACATACTTAGAACCACACACTTACATAGCTAGGAGCTCAAATATTTAGCGCAACACTTAACGGCACATAGAGCTGTGAGTACGCTTTTATTTATGTGTTAGGCAATACACTTATAGATAATTAAAAAATGAATAAATTAATAGAGTCATAAATATTTATTTCCATATTTCGAAATGTACACATGTACAAACACGTGCATACATACAAAAACAACTTGGTATCAATGTATTTATGTATTTGAAGATATGTGTGCATGTGTATTTGCTTGGCGCAGAGTGCTGATAAATTCGCAATTAAAAGCAGTGAACAAGTTAATAGAGCACATAAAACCAACTGCTTATTATTTATCTATGCAAGTGGGCCAAAGTAAATATGCGTCCACATAAACATACATACATACTTACATATACATACATAGTTATGTATAGGAATGTGTGGGTGTGTTATATGCACGCTGTAGGCGTATGAGCGCAGAGCCTCACATACTTACATACATTATTGGCGATATCCGCACTTGCCACAGGCGAAATTGTCACGCACACACGCGCATTGTCGTGCAACTAGTGCGCTTTCCGCTTAAGGGATTTAATAATTTCAATTTATTTTGCACATTACTGCACGTAATTAGGCTCTTGAATAATGAGATAAACGTGAAATATTGATATTTACACCAGAAACCAAATATGTCAACTGTAAAATTGTGTGGCCACATGTGCACATCAACAAACACGCATATAGTACATACAAGTATACGCGCATATGTCAATAATTATTTGAAATTTTGCAATATGTACCGTTAGTCGTTGGGTAAATACATGTTGGCCTTAACTACTTTGGCAAAAATAATATTGAATTTAAAAATTTATTAATTTTTAGTGGCAGCATATGCTGAATAGAATTACACTACTCAACAAATCTGAGGGATCTGCAGGCGACTGATGTGTTAAGCGGTCTGTATGGTATTTGAGGTGCTCGATTACGAATCTGAGTTCAAAAATTTTTCATCATACGCAGCTATTTTTGTTATTTTAGCAAATAATGGTGATTTGACCCTTACACTCCTTGACGACGACACCTAAAATCCTACGCGTTAGGAAATTTTTATTATCATTTTCGGATTTTAGCAATACAATTAGCATTTTCCGCTTGAACAACCCAAAATTAGCAAGAAACAGCCTCTAACAACACAGCCGCAAAATAACTGCAAACTAGCGTTATTAAACAGCAGAGTTATATTTCCAATAACCCCAAATAACTTTTTAGGTAAATAAAATAGCGAAATCCAGTATAAATTACTGTATGTTATAGAGAAATATATATCTTAGGCTCCAGGATAGTCCAGAGACAGAGAATGAAGGAGCATAGTTGAAGCTTTTTTATGTCAAAAGCTCTCTTAGAAACGCTTTTTATTAAAAATTAGCCCATAATTTTCTATCTTAGCCTAGCTGCTACAAAGAATTATAATAATCAACTATATAGTTGAACTATAATGAAATAAAAGGTTTATCGTCGAAAGCTCTACGCTCTATATGCTCAAATCATAGTCAAGGGATTGGTGAAGTAAAAGCTTTAGTGAAAGATCGCGTCCTCGAAAACTCCAGGCTGTTAAATGCTCTAACTATATGTTAATGAATGGATTAACTAGTGAAAGTATTATAAAAGTATTTTCAAGAGATTGGTACTGTGAAAGCTTTAGTGAAAGTTTGCTTTCGCGGACTCAAGGGAGTAGTGAAGTAAAAGCTTTAGTAAAAACAAACTTTTTCGAAAACTTCAGGCTTCAATATTCTTAAATTATAATTAAAATATTGGCGAAGTGAGAGCTTCAGTGAAAGTCAGCTTCCTCGAAAACTCCGTGCTTTTAAATGTTAATGAATGGATTAGTGAAGTGAAAGCTTTAGAGAAACGAATTACTCGAAAACTTCAGGCTTCAATATTCTGAAATTATAATCAAGAGATTGGTGTAAGGAAAGCTTTATTGAAATTTTATGGAAAAATCCATGCTTTAAATGCTCCAATTATATGTTAACGACTGAATTAGTAAGTGAAAGCTTTAGAGAAAACGAATTACTCGAAAACTTCAGGCCTCAATATTCTTAAATTAAAATCAAGAAATTGGTGAAGGGAAAGCTTTAGTGAAAGTCAGCTTCCTCGAAAACTCCGTGCTTTGAAATGTATGAGTTATAATCAAGGTATTCGTGAAGTGACAGCTTTACTGAAAACGAACTTCTTCGAAAACTTCAGCTTCCAATATGCTCTAAATATTTTCAAGGATTGGTGCTGTGAAAGCTTTAGTGAAAATCATTTTTTATTTCATTTAAAGCCCTTCGTCAGTTTTTTCGACATACTCATAAACTGAACTAACTTTAAGAGAGCAAAGCTTTGTTTTGAAACTTTGAGCCCGTAAAATACAGACTCTCTAAAAACTACATAGTTTAATGAAGTGTTTTCCAAATGTTATGTAGCGTGAAAATTAGCTCAAACGTCGCAAAAGTTTTACGAGAATTTATGTTATGAGCTGTAATGCAAAGGTTAGGTTGGGTTATATTGGCTGATACGCCATACAAAGACCTACAGGACTTTTCAAATGTCACATTTCTTAATATAAACTAAATATTTGCGAGACAGGACGTGCTATTTGCGAACTTTAATAGAGACTTGGTATTAAAATATAGGCCAAATAGCCACTACGGCTTCGTTTTCAAATTTCCACTCATTTACCCCAATTTTCGCTAGTCCGGTGCAGCATTTCGGCTGGAATTTCGACTATAGAGGACTGAATTTTGTCGCCAAGCTTTTCAAGCATTGGTAGTTGAATGGCATAAACCTTTGATTTAACATATCCCCAGAGGAAATTATCAAGAAGCCTTAAATTGCACGATCTTGGCGGTCATTTGACTGGGGCATTTCTCGTAATTAACGTGTCGTCAAATTTGCACGCAATGTGACCATGTTTAGGGATTAAACATGAACAGGCGCACCGTCTTGTTGTTAGCTGATTAAGAAAAAAAAGTCGAACAACATCGGCGCTCGCTGTTGATACTACGGCATTTTCTGTGTTTCGAAGGTAATATGTAAGCGCCGATGATGCCGCCATACCACAAACTCCCCACTGATAGGGGACATCACTGCGCCAAAAAAAAATGCCAATAAAGCAAAGGCAGTATCCGGGTTATGTGCCATTAGAGTGGCTTATACATTTAGAACGATCTCACATGTAGCGGGCGGTGCCATATCTGGTCTTATGCCGCCGGATTTAATGGTCTCAGAGCTAAGTAGAGTCTATCAAAAGTCTAAAGCAATGACTAGACATCTAACGGCTGACGAGCGAAAAAAGGAGAGACAGGCGAGCCTTGAAGAGTGGCAAAGGCAATGACGACGAATACGCACATTAAGAATGTACGAGGTTGGATTGAAAGACAACATGGGGAGACAGACTTTTATCTGACGCAATTCTTGACGGGTCATGGCTGTTTCAGGGAATACCTCCACAGTGGGTGACAATGAAAGAGCGGGCCGCAATAGCGATCCAAGAACTCAGTATAAGAGAATGGCAATGGAGAAGCTTAAGACCGGTTTAAGACCGGAATAAACAAGCAGGGAGTTTGTGAAGAGACAATCTTGCCCGGCTTGATCTCGCGAAGTAAAAACTAATGGCGGTCGCTCAGGTCCAAATACAAGCTAAATCAACCGGAGTTTAGTGCTTTCTACGTAGACGTACTTTTCCGCAAGTCTAGTAAAGTTAGGTAATACTAACTGGGCGTGATCATGAAAGCGGTGGCCAATACAGACGACAACATCTTTGGAAGACTCCCGCTCGGAAAAAAGACAAAAAAAATACAAAACTTAACAGAAATCCACAAACAAATATGGTCACCACAAGCTGTCAAAATAACGTTGTTGTTGTTATTGTTATAGCGCCAGGAACGTTGCCGTGGTAATTTAGAGGAATGGTCCCAGGTTGACAGTCGTTGGGCGGATATAAATCCGAGTCCGTTCCGGTCACTTAGACCCAACTGTCGTGGGAATGGGTCAAAGTCACATCATCCCTAATGGCAGACGGTATTTTTTGAAATGCCAGTGGATATTACCACTTAAATCAAAATGGACGTCACAAAAATGAGAAGGGTAAGGAAATAAGATTTTAAATGCAAAATTATTGAATATATTTCTATTATTATTGGATTAACCACTTGTTTTTAAAACGTTCCGATTATGTGCATTAACTTGTATCGCTTTCGCCCATACTTTGTCCTTCCATATTCATTTGGTCTGTATAAATTTCTGCTCGAAGTTTGAATTGCAAAGACAAACGGAAAGTTGGATCCCCACTTTATAGTTTCCTATGCAAACAAATGCATATTTAAATAAAGAAATATATACTTCTTCGTATACATACATATATACCAGGCGTTCCCCTATATTTTTGCATTAATATTAAAGTATAAAAGGCGATAAAATATGGATATATATGTATGTAGATAGAAAAACAACATAAAATTGTTACTTAATCTTTCTTTCACTTCGCCACCTCCGACTTACTCGGACTCGCATTGCCTTTTCATGTTTTGGTTTTTGTTGTTGTATTTTCTGTTGCCTTACAAATCAAATATTACTCAAAGCACTCGCTTTCATTTGCACCTCATTAAACTTTAAGTACACTGCAATGTCCTTACTTCCTGCTTATTGCAGAACTTCCTTGAACTTTCTATTGTGCAGGGTGCAGACCCGCAAACGCAAAAGGCAAACCCACACACATTCACTTGTGTATACAAATACAAAGAGGCAAATGTAAGTACGTAAGCACTAGTTGAAAGCAAACATTTCGATTGCAGACAATAAACCAACAGACATACACACAAACATATATACATACATACGTACACATCCACATATACATACATATATACACATCCGCATATACATTCATATATACATACATATATACACATCCGCATATACATTCATATATACATATATGCATAGCTCGACATAAAGTCAGTGTTGCTTGTAGGTATGATTCTACATAGGTGAAAATATTCCAAGACATGTACATACATACGTATGTAGGTGTGGTTATGTAGGTGCAAGTAAGTTAATCTCGTGTGTTGTATAAATGTTGACAAATAAGATTTCACTTGCCAAAAACACGCTCAATTGGCAGCATCATGCAAGTGAAAGTTATGAAAGCAAATTAAAACAATGAACGGAGTCTCGCATTGCGATCAATTCTACAGTAATTATATTGAAGTACTTGGAATCACGTATATGGTCGTATTTATATAAAGATAAATACTTTCGTCGAACGCAATTGTGCAATCAAGAGGAAATTTTATAAAATAAGATAAAATCGTAGGTAACGGGTTGCACAGAAGCTTTTATATCTAACACAAATACATAACATTTCTTAGAAGAAATTGATTTCGAACGGCCATTTTGTATGGCACATGCTATAGTGATGCGATCTAAACCATTTCATCATTGCCAAACCAAATCGTTGACCAGAAAATGTGAAAACAATCGCTTATTCGGATGACCAAGATAGGACACTGGTAACAGTGGCTAAACATCTGGATGATCTCCGGATCAAATGCAATGGCTGCATAAATGGTTTGCTACCATGAGTCTAGGGTTGGTTGAGCAGAAAACAGAAGTCTTGCTCATAAGCTGCAGAAAATTGAAGAAAAGATAACGCTCACCATAGGAGAAAGTGAGATTATTTCACAGCCATAATTCAAGTATCTTGGTGTAATAGTGGACACAAAACTCAAATTTAAGAAGCAATTTGAAAATAAAGGCTGGTTAGGTTCCAGACGTCGATTTTTAATAGTTACGCTAATGAGGATCAGTTATATTGTATGCGGCTCCAATATGGATACAGGCCCCAGACATAAAATCATATGCTAGAACAATTTACGCAGTGCACAGCCTTTCTTATATACACGTGATAAGCGCTTTCCGAACCATATTAAACCACGCTGTTAAGGTATTAGCCAGTATGGCGCCGATTGACATCCAGAGCGACGTATTCACGCAAATATGCAACTTATCACAGACGCTACAGCAGCAAAAAGAGAGGAGAGAATCAAAAACATTACAACACAGGCAGTAACGGTAGCAAACTACTTGCAAAGAACGGTGGACGCACAGGCTGATTCCGGACATACATTCGTGGATAGATAGACAACATGGGAACCTGGATTTCCACCTGTACCAAATACTCAGTGGACATGGGTGTTTTAGAAGCTAAGAAGCTGACTTTATTCCATATTGTCCGATGTGTACAGAGTGTATAGAAGACTTTGAATGGTACGCTATCATTGCCCTTGGTTTTCAAGCATTTATGTGCGAGTCCTCTGTGAAATGGATAGCTGTCAGCGAAGCGGCAGCTTTAATTCTAATAAGATTGAGACATTTAGAACATATTTATTAGGCGACAGTTAGTCCATAGGATAGAGGAAACTTAAATGCCTTCTTCTCTCACATGAAGTAATACATAGTCCAGTGATCCCGTAGAAGGAACATGAGATGGGAGTAGGTTAGGTTTAGCCGATTAAAGTCTCGTACTCCGGCTTTCGATGCTACCTCCTACTATAAAAAATAGGGTCCTTGGGCAATAATCTATGCATAATTTTGTGATGATATCTTGTCAAATCAAATACGTGGGATTTTTTGTTATTATATTTTTTATTATTTCTTTTACGATTTTATTGCTAATTTTTTGGACAAACATTTTTTTATATAAAAATCCAACATTTGCAAAAAAATTGCTCTTAAGTACTAAAGTACTAGCATGATGTAGAGTTTTCAGTTTTAATTTTATTATACCCTGATAGACATGTATTTGATTTGTAAAAATCATATTTATACCCTGAACAGGGTATATTAAGTTTGTAACGAAGTTTGTAACACCCAGAAGGAAGCGTCGGAAACTCTATAAAGTATATATATAAGTGATCAGTATTCTGAGCTGAGTCGATTTAGCCATGTCCGTCTGTCTGTCTGTCCGCCTGTCCGTCTGTCTGTATATATACGAACTAGTCCCTCAGTTTTAAGATGAAATTTTGCAAATGTCATTTTCTCTTCAAGAAGCTGCTCATTTGTCGGAACTGCCGATATCGAACCACTATAACATATAGCTGCCATACAAACTGAACGATCGGAATCAAATGCATGTATGGAAAACTTTCACATTTGACAAGATATATTCGCGAAATTTGGTATAGATTATTTTCTAAGGCAACAATGTAATCTCCGAAGAAATTGTTCAGATCGGCTTACTATAGCATATAGCTGCCATACAAACTGGACACATAGTTACTAAAAGAAATGCACCTGTGAAGGGTATATTAGCCTCGGTGCAGCCGAAGTTAACGTTTATTCTTGTTTTTATTTTTTTTTTTAAATAGAAGAGTTTCTCGAATCACCGTCGCTCGTAGATTGCATTACAATTTTCATTTACAATTTTTCTAAACACTAAAATTATTGTTCAATAGAGGCTTATAGAGAGAAATTCGATGCTTTTTATTGCTCCTTAGAATAAATAGTAAAAGTTAGGTATGTATTTTTGAGTGCTCAAGATGGCTTAACCTCATAATGAAACCATCTACAAAAATATAATTAACTCATATTTGCCCTCTAAAATGAAGATTATTTATTCTAATAAAGATTTTTAATTATCTGAAACGCAGTGCGAGGGTCTCAAGTTGCCAAAAAACGAAAATAAGAAAAATTATTATTTTGATCTTTTACTGAATTCACTTTATCAACTCACTGCTCATCGATTTATAACAGACATGAACTAGCGGACGCTAATATTTAAGAGCTTAAAATTAAAAAAAAAAACACAAGTTCGACTTGGTTCCGTACTTGTCATACGTCATACTTGCAACGATTAAAGCCAGAGAAGTACCTTCAGGTATATAAAGCGTCTTAGTTATATGGGGTCTAGGGCGAGTTTTCACGCGATATTATATATTCTTAGCACAAATATGCACCGTTATAAGAAAAACATGCGCTCTCAATTTTATTAGAGTAACTCACATATTGGACGATATATGCGGTATAAAGACACCTGGAAGTTCGAAAATCTTTAAATTAGATATATGGGAGGTAAGGAAAGTATTGACCCCATTCAACCCATTTGTAGCACACAGACATGCTACTATCAGGAATGGATTCTCGCTGAAATTCAATTATAAACCTGACAATATTTGGACATATTGACCCACATTTACGTTTACAATTCAGCAATAAATATCGGTGTCCAAATATTCGGAACCTTGGGACTTGCACAGTTTTCGTTAGATTTGGAGAATTTTTTTTTGATTCGTTCAAAGTTTTATCCCGTTATATTAATAGTTTATTGATTTGTACACTCGAAAGGAAAGAAGCAGATGCAATTCAAAATCGTGTTGAGAAGTAGGTGTGGCAGTGATACGATTACGCCCCTCCACGAACTCTTGATTATTTTTGCTGAGAAGCACACATACGAAGTTTCAACAAGAAATCTCAATTTTTACTTAAGTTACAGCTTGCACGGATGGATGGATGGACGGACGGATTGATGGACCGACGGACGGATGGACAGACAGTCAATCGGATTTCAACTCGTTTCCTAGTTTTAGGTGATACGTACAACCGTTAGGTTAACAAAACTATTCTACTCCGTAGCAACATGTTGCAAGAATATTAAAAATTAAAAATTTTTTACCAAAGAAAAATAATGTGGCGAAAATCGATTGAGCGTATAGTATTTTTTGAAAATTATCATTTTCAATAAAAAAAATGTTTTCCACAAATATGCTGCAAAAAGTTTAAATTCAATAACAAAAAAAAAATATTAAAAAAAACATTTTTCAGAATTTCAGACTTTTTTTTCAATCGAACGCAATATATTTTAGAATATTTTTTGGCTGAAAAAAGTTTAAATTTAATAAAAAAAAAATATTAAAAAAAATATTTTTTCAATCGAAAGCAAAATATTTTGGACCAATATGCTAAAAAAAGTTTTATTAATTTAATTTAATAAAAAAATATTAATATTAAAAAAAAAATTTTTCAATCCAAAAAAAATTATTTTCCACAAATATGCTGAAAAAGTTTAAATTCAATAAAAAAATATTTTAAAAATTAAATGAAGCAATAATAATTAAATTTTAATAACAAAAATTAAACGCTTAAGTACTCAGCTTATTTGCATTGATACATACTCATGCTGCACAAGCATACACGCAACATTTTATTGCACACACACAAACACACTGTCACTGGCAAAAGCAGCACAAAAGCCTTTTTCAGTAATTTTTTTTATTACACCAAAGCTTGTCGTAAATGATTTTGTAGCGTTTTATTAATTCCTCCCAGTGGTGCGGCAGCCTTTGTTTTGCGCTTGTTAAACACACGATGACATAGGCACTTGAAGATAAATTATGTATAGCTTAAGTGTTAAGCTTGTTATGCTGCTGCTTTTGTGCTAAATTGTTTGTTTGTTTGTGTTTGTTTACTTATTGGCGCAACAAAGCAGTCTAAATATGCGCAAACACACACACACACACAACAACAACCACACATATATGTACATACATATCTACATATAAAAGTATATAAGTAAGCGTAAATGCAACCTTTTTCCAACGCAGAGTGCCCACACGCCGACTTAAGCGCTCGCAAAGCTACACTACTCACTGTTTATTGTTATTTTATTATGATTATTATTTTTGCAGCAGTAAAATTTTGCGCTCTTGCCAGCCTAAACGAATGCGCAGCAATGTATAATGGGTTTGTATGCCTGTGTGTGTGTGCGTGTGTATGCAAGCTGGCGCGGACCCTGGCAAAACCACAATGGTTTTGTGTACATATTTAATTTACTTATTTCCGCAATTTCTACGGCGTGCTCTTGTCCCTGCTCATGTTTTTGTTATTATTTTTGTTCTTGTCATTGTTGTTGTTGCCAAAGCACATAAAACTTGTCAATTAAATCGGCATTGTGTTGTCATTAAGTTGAGCGCTCAAGTTGTCTTTGCATTTTTTCTTGCCAGTCCTGTGTGTTTTTTTTTCCTTTGCATTGCATACTTCAAGGCGCACCACGGCACTGCTGCTGCTGCTGTCGTTGATTTGTTTGGCTTGGCGCTTGTGTCTTTTTATGCTTTATGTCTCACTTAGTCGTGGCTTTGTTGTTATTACACTACTTGTGGTTGTTATTGTTATTGTTTTTGCAGCAGGTTTCTTTTTTTTTTGCCTTGCACACGCTCTGCTTGCCTCTGCGCTCGTTCGCTTTGTATGCAAACAACTTGTATAACCCATTGCCTTTTCATGTCGCCTTTCAGGCACAATAGCGCGCAAGCACAACAACATATATACACACACACAAATATACATATATATATACATACACACACGCGAATATTTATATACACACACATAGAAATGTACGCTATGCAAGTCAGTTGTGCGCCTGTGTGTAGGCAACATACAAATTCATTCATTCATGAGTTGGAATTTCAACTTAACACTTGGCTGCGCCGCTCTTGGCGAAATGCAGTCACCGCCTGCTGCCCTCTGGCTGCTGGCTGCTGCTTTCGTGTGCCTTCTTCGTCTTTCACTGCCAACTTTGCCAACGTAAGACCGTTTTGCAGCACTCAGTCGCCGTTTTTATTAATCATATTTTTTATTTTTGCTTTTTTGTTTGTCTCTCTTTTATAGTTTGTATAACTTGTTGTTGTTGTTGGTGTTTTGCAACTTCAAGTAGTGGTTTCAACGCAGCGCAGCACCCATAAATCACGCATCAGTTGTAGTCGTTGTCAGTCCCCTGCCGCACCCCCCTCCCACCTGTTTGGTGTGCGCGTACACGGCCAATGTGGCACGCTGTCACTCAGTCACCCGCCCACTCACTCGCTCGCACATCGGTCGACTCGCTCACACGCGCCGTGTCACTGTGTCGAAATGTTGCTAGCTGTGTGCGTATGTGTGTGGGTGTATGTGTGTAGCGCTAAGGTAACTTCTTCACTTTGTGTGAACTTTTTCGCGTAAATTACTACTTTCATCATTGATGTACATAAATATTTTTCATAATTTTTTCTAATTTACGCTTTAGTGCGCCGTACCAATTACTACGAGTTTCGCGAAATTTTCAGAGCACTTTTTAATTTGCCTCAATTTCCGTTATTCTCATTTTACAATTTTCACCTTATTATTTTCACCTTTGCTGCACCTATGTTGTTGTTCTTGTTGTATTCGCTAGCCTGCTGCTGTTATAATTGTATTTTCGCTTGTTAATTTTTGTTGTTGCTTTATTTTTTGCAAGTAAATTGTTGTTGTTGCTTGTTAATTGTTGTTGTTGTTTTATTTTATGCAAGTAAATTTTTGTTGTTGTTGTTTTAATTTAGCAAGTGAATTTTTGTTGTTGTTTAATTTTTGTTGTTGCTTTATCTTCGCAAGTAAATTTTTGTTGTTGTTTTATTTTCGCAAGTACATAGATTTTTTGTTGTTGTTTTATTTTTGCAAGTAAATTTTTTTTGTTGCTTTATTTTTGCTTATTACTTTTGGTTGTTGCTCTATTTTCGGTTATTAATTTTTGTTTCTTTACGCTGGCTGCCTAACTTGTTGTTGCTTTATTTTTGTTTATTTATTTGTTGTTTTTTGCTACACTCTTGCTGCTTTTGTTACTTGTTGTTTTTGCTTCACTCCACTTTTGCTAGTGTTGCTAATAAATTTCTTGCTGTTGTTGTTGCATGCTACAACTATTTTGCTTTTTTATTTTGTTTGTTTCTTGCTCACCAAACATGAATTTCTTTGAACACTGCTCTGCTAGCTGGCTCAGCTGACACTCCGCTTGGCACGGCGCTTCGTTAGCTTCCTTTCGTTTGTCGCGAGCAACTGAATTCGTTGCTCTGCCAGCATCGCCATTTAAGATACAATATTTGTGTCCTCTTGCGTGCGCGCTGTTTCCTGCCACATTGCTGTTGTTGCTGTCGTTGAGCTTTCAAGCTCTCCTCACTCTTGCTCGGGGTGGTGCTAAGAGTTTTTCTAATGTGTGTTTCTACTCTTCGGAGTCACAGCGTCAGATTTCACGTTGTTGCATATGTTGTTGTGGCATAATACTGGGAACAGCCACTGCTTACAGTTGGCTCTGTGCTGGCAGCACCTGTGTTTGCTACCAAAGCACGCATGTGTGTGTGTCTGTTTGTCGCACGCGCCAGTGGTAGGTTAGTCGTGCTATGTGCGCGCTCTTTCGGCCTGTATGCACGTGTATGAGTGTAGTTTGCATGTATGTGTGTGTGTGTGTGTTTGAGCGATGCTCTGATGCATTGCTGATGCAATGCAGCTGTTGATTGAAGAAACAGTGGAAAAACAACAAAGACGCAGCAAATGACGGATAATGCGTTTTCTTTCTTTACAAAGAAAACAAGCGAAAGAATCGCCGCCAGTGGCAGCTAAGTTGATTTATTTTGTCAATCGTCAAATGCCAGATAATTTCTAAATCCTTTTGTGCAATATTGTTGCTCATTTTAAGCCTAGTATATAACGCAGCTGAAATAGCTGGCGAACTTGGATCAAACTCTCATTGGAAAAGTAAAAGAATACATATGTACATATAACAAAAATGAAAGAAAAAGTAGTTTATGGGCAATCTGTGGTCAGGAAATGAATAGGTAGGTCAGTGGTTGAGTTTTTAGGTGTAAAAACGGTTTATTTCGATTTTCGGAAAAACTAAAAGTAGCAGAAGGGAGATATTTTTTGAAAACAAAAAAGTCATAGTAGTCCCCTACCATTTCATTGCTCGCAGCTGTACATTACTATGGAAATTTTTCTCCGAAAAAATACCCCACCATAACAATTCAAACCTGTTAGGAAATAAAGTCTTCTAACGGGTGAACCAAGTAGAGGTACTTTTTTCAATAGCCTTTTTTTTGACATATCCCGCGTGAATCGTGTCAAGCTTTCATGTTATCGTCACGGAAAGACTTACGACTACTCGGCCTACTGAGCGTACTATTCGCAACATCATCACCCATCTTGAGACACAGCGTTCAATTTAGGGTTGGTGTGGTTTCTGGTGGAATCATCGGTCCATATTTTTCTAAAAATTATGTCGGTGAGAACGTAACCATCAATGACGACCGTTATCGTGCCTTGAGAATACTTCGGTGAGCAGATAATTTCACGTTTTGGACCGGTCGATTGGCCACAAAGATCGAATGATATCACACCTTTAAGCTTTTTCCTGTGGAGATATGTAAAGTCTAAAGTCTATGCAGACAATGTCGCTTGGATTCAGGTCTTGGAGCCAAAAATCACGCATGTCATTCGCCAGTTGCCAGTTGAAATGCTCGAACGAGTCATTAAAAATTGGACTCAACGGATGGAACCACTCAGACGTAGCAGTGGCCAACATTTGAAATAGATAATCTTTAAAAAATAAACGGCAAGAATGTTCTTTTGAGTGATAATAAACATTCCCCATTAAATTTGAAGTCTCTGTGTTTTTTCTTCAAAAAAGTAGGAAACCTCGAAATGGATTACCCTTTACATAAGCACTATCCATGTCATTGCTTCTACATAAAACTCATGTACTATAGTATATACAGTTATTTTTAATTTCCACAAATCTACTTTCCTAAAGTCTATGCCTCGTTCGTTTCGTCAATATCTAAGGGTTAATTAACAGAAGATGACAAACTATGTAAATGGATCATAATTTTCACTAGGCTCCCGTCTACGTAATATTTATAGTCACACTTTATCGCAATTATTGAAAATTTCGAGCCAATTTTATTTCGCGGTTGAAATGTAGACGGTTATGTTATAAGAATTTCAGCAGAAGCTTAAAAACATTTTATTAAATCATTTCGTTCGTGGATTATTGGCAAATTGCCAAAGAGAATGTTCAATAGATTCCAAATTTTTTTAGGCCACTTCTTCTGATATAACTTTGTCTTTAGAGGATTCATATAAAGACATAAGAAACAAACTCGATAATAAAACTGCAAATCTATAAGAACCTGATTTCAAAGTGGAAAACATAAAACAGTAAAATTATGTTGTTAAAGAAGTTCAAATACTAAAAGATGCGGACAGCTCTACCTCAAAACTGGCGGAACTTTCTTTGAATAGGTTAAGTATATACATAAGTTTTCCAGAGGTAAATCTGTAATCGTTTCAAGCGTAATGTTTGTACAGACTCATACATATATATTTAACTATGCTCGAAAACGGATGTTTAAGTCCAATAATTTTCTCGTCCATTGTCGCTCCCAATTGGCGATATCAGATCACTATAGCAAATAGCTGTCATACAAACTGAATTATCGGATTGAAGGGGTGTCATTTGACGAGATCTCTTTACGAAATTTGTCATAACTTATTGTCCAGAGCAGCGGTGCAATCTCAGCAGAAATTGTGCAGATCGCACAACTATAACATTAGCTGTTACACAAACTGAACAAATCACAAACATGAAAAATATTTTTATTTGACGAGGTGTCTGCTTGTCTAAGGCAAATTGTCATCCCCGAAAAAATGATCCCATCGGACCTGTATAACATATACTCTTAGTTTCCATATAAACTGACCGATTAAAATCAAGTTTAAGATCTTTTTAAGGCATAAAGGGGTGTATTAATCTTTAAAAAATGCATATGTGAAGGGTATCAAAGCTTCATCGAAGCCGAAGTTTACGTTTTTTCGTGTTTTGATAATCCGTTGAGCTTGTAATTACTGTCGGTTTTTATAATGGATGGCTATAAATGCTCTGTTGTCAAATGTGGATCGTGTAAGCTTAATACACACATCGACTTAGCCCCTGCGACTGTTACCTTTTAACATTAGACGGTTTGATGAAGCACAGCGCGCGGATACGCCTGGAATCCGTATTAGAGAGTTATACTCCTATAAAGATACTTATAAGAACTGCTGCCATAATTACAAATTATACCCTAGGCACAGCCCGCAAGCTAATCTCGACCAAACCTTTAATCACGTGCTCATGCCTGTGGGTACACCTAATCAAATGTAAGTCAACCGAAAAGGATGTACTAAGATGGCAGCCATTACTCATAGTTATATGGGTGTTTATGTATATATATATGTGTGACACACACATGTATGTGTGTATGTGGGTAAACAAATGTCAGTTGTGTCAGTTGGTGGTTACACTGCAGTCATTATTATGGATGTTTATTTGACTGTAATGCTGGCATTTAAACAAATATTAGATGATTTATAATATGCTCAAAAACAGCTGTCTGTACAGCTCTATTAATGTGAGCAGGCATGTGGTGCACCTACACACAAATACACACATACATACATGTATAAACCACAGTTGTACTGCCTCGAAAAGTAGGCAAAGAGTTAAGCAAACTTGTACGTTGAGCTCCGAACCACTCGAAGCTCCACTCGAGAAAAGGGTTACATTTGAAGAAGACAAGGCAATCCACACTGACAGACTAACCGTTGTCAGCTTTGTCAAATGCACACAAACATACATAACGTCGCGCGCGGACACGCATACTAAAACGGTATGCAAATAGGTTATGTTTTGTGTTTGACAGTCAGCCCAAATTGTGCGTTTAATGTGTTTTTCTGTCCCTGTGTTTGTGTGTGGGTGCGCATGTTATACATACACACATTAGGCTGTGACGATGCCCAGACTGCACAGGCTTATCGAAGGAATTAGTCAGTTAGTCGTCGAACGATAGGTAGAAAAATCAATTAGGTAAAAAGCTTTCTTAAGGGTGTGTCATTGAGTTCAGACAAATAAAAAAAAAAGTAAAAAAAAATAACATAAAAAGAAATAAAAAAAGAAATAAAAAATAAATTAATTAATAAATAAATAAAAAATAAATAAATAAAAAGAAAATAATAATAATAATCAAATACTCTACACGTGGAGATTGCTTCTATGATTGGGGGTACAGCGAGGGCTGAATCAAAGCGTCTTGCCACCGGAGCCGAGGATCAACCTGGCTGGTCTCGAACGGCGCTTACGATACCTGGCGCCCTCTGTAATAAGACAGCCTAACTTGCGTAGCAGGGATTACACTGCCCTGCACGCGTGGGTCCAAAATAATGAAGATTTAAAGCAGTTCGGATCTCTTGTTAAAAAGCCGGAGTAAACTAGTCGTTCCCAGAATAAGGCAGCGTTTGGAGCGCCCTCGAAGCAGCCCGTTCCCATGACAGTCGGGTCTAAGTAACCGGAACGGACCCAAATTTTTACCCGGCCAAGGACTGCCAATGCGGCACCACTCCTCGAAATTACTTTAGAAATGTTTTATGCCGCTACAACAACAACAAATCTCAAAGCAGCACAGAGACAAGAGCGAAGCTTGGGCTAGGTGCAAAGGCTAGCAAGGGAGTTGAAGTTAAGACTGGCTCCAGGAAGACAACAAAACCAGCGGCAGCAGGAACCAAATCATGTAGCCAAAGCATGCCTGCTAAGCACGGAGTGAAGGGAAATACAAGAAGTATTGCTGCTGAAACTGCCAGGGAATAGCTTAGTTTTAGGATCGATGAACTAGCGATGATAAGGTATGCGGCAAAGCGACATGCTGCCTACTTCCTGAGAAAGGAGTCATGTTAGCTGAAGAGGCTAAGCCGTCAAAAAAATCGAAAACCGAATCATTTTCTGATGTGGTCCGGAACCGCATTGGTGTGGTTCCAAGAGCCCAATGGAAATGAGCGCGAATGCCGCTGTCAAATGGAAGGCTGGAAGTGCTATTAAGCAACTCAGATCCGCCACCGTATGCACCGAGAACATTATTGTAATCGGCTCGCAAAACTATGAACGCGATTTTCTCAAAACGGAAAAATCTTTCTAACCACTCTTGCCTTCTGGAAATTTCAATGCGAAAGATGCATTTCGCTCTGGTCGACCTATCGTTGAAAAAGCCGATGAAATTATGGAAAATATTGACCAGGACTGCCACATAAGAAGCCATGACAGCACCAAGGAACTTAACATTCATCATCGAACGGTTTTGAACTATTTTAAAAAAAAGCTGGCTATAAAAAGAAGCTCGCTGTTTGGGTAATGGACCTAATTAACATCTGCGATTCTTTGCTGAAACGAAATGAAATCGAACCATTTCGGAAGCGAATGGTAACAGGAGACGAAAAGTGGATCAAATACAACAATAATGTGCGAAACAAATCATAGTCTTAGCGTGGTGAAGCTCAACAAATGGTCGCTAAGACAGGATTGACGCCTCGAAAGGTTATGCTGAGTGTTTGGAAGTTGTTTGAGCTGCTCCAGCCTGATCGAACGATTGATATTACTGTCAAAAACTGATAAGATTGAAGCAAGCAATCGAAAAAACGGCCAGAATTGATCAACAGAAAGGACGTCGTCTTCCATAAGGACAACGTTAGACCACACACATCTTCGATGATTCGGCAAAAACTGGGAGAGCTTGGCTGGGAAGTTTTGATGCATCCACCATAGAGCCCTGACCTTACACCATCGGACTACCATTTGTTTCGGTCAATGCAGAACTCTCTTAATGGAGTAAAGTTGGCTTCAAGAGAAGTCTGTGAAAATTACTTGTCGCAGTTTTTCGCCGAGAAACCATAAAAGTTTTACACTGATGGTTGAAATTTTATTAGAAATACGAAAAGACTTTTTCGACTACCCCATATACATATATCATATCGTAAAATTTCAAGCTTCCACTCTCAGATATAATCGATAAAACCATTTTATAAGCGAAACTCAAATATTGTTGCAAAATGAGATGCTTCTATTAATCGTTTATCCTTCGCCTGTACACTTATGAAATTTTGCATTTTAAGTAACAATATAATATAAATAAAAAAAAATAATATTTGTTTAAAAATTTAATTTTTTTTCAGAACTCACCAATAAGACAAAGCATTAATTTCTTAACAATTATTGCGTAGTCGAAAAAGCCTTTTCGTATTTTGTCAATAGATGTCGTTGCAGTCACATAAAAAAAATAAGTTGAAGTTTGATTAGAAATACGAAAAGACTTTTTCGACTACGCATATTTCAAAATAAATATAAAATAATGCCTTTCCCCAACACAACGCACCCTAATAGGCATTAATGTCGGCCTATATGTATAAGTGTATAAAAATTTTCATGCATATTAACGGTAATCTGTGTTCATTGATGTGAGAAAAAACAATTAATCACAAGGATTTGTACAAAAACACTGCATAAACCCCACCAAAGCAACACAAATAAATATAAAAAAAAGCAAAAAAAAAATTACAAAAACAACACGCTGTCAAAGCCATGCAACCAATGTCTTCATCGTTGTAATGCGCGTATCAAGCGTGCCTTATGCCAGCTTATTGACACTCGTTTACACTACGGCACACAACAAATGCCCCCGCGAGCCACATAAACTTCGTAACCCGCGAGCTTGCTATACATATATGGATGTTGTACTTCCCTTTCGCAGTGTGTTAATTTTTGGCGCTTTTGTGCTTATCGTTGATTTTAAAACGCTTTAAGGCATAAAATGAGTTAAGAAAACTTTTTCTACAAAAAATCAGACTTTCTATAGATGCGTGGCGAACTAGAGTAAATCAAATTTTCGACTTTTAATCAAAATCTTAATTATACTTTCACACAAAATTAAAATCGAGTTAGTTGCATGTGTGAAGATAATATATAACATATAAGTACATATGTATAAGTATGTATATATGCATGTGTGTGTGCTGTAAGTTTAACCTGCACAAAAGTGTCAACTCAGTTTTCTAACCACAAATAAATTTTCAACTCTTCAGCACATAAATATATTAGTTGTATGAGCGTATAGCACACAAGTACATATGTATGTGTACAAAGGATAACACCATCAATACACGCACACATATACATGCATAAATTGACGCTTATATAATAGCAAAGCCATACGCGTAGCTAGGAAGCTGAAGCTGGCAAGTTGGCTGTCATCTTTCGTCACAGAGCGCAGAAACAATGAACGGATTAAGAACAAATGTTAGCATTTTGGCGTATAATGGCATACAATCAGCCAGCCGACAACAAAACATTTATGTCTATATGCATATAGTTGAGCATTGTTTATATAACCGCTCTTGTATGTACATATGCGTGTATGTGTTGGTTTGCCAGGATTTATATATGGATTTGTGGGATTTTTTTACATAATACACGCTGACATAAGCTATTGTTTCTTTAATGGTAAAATTAGGTGCGTTTACTTTAATAGCTACCAGAGACATACATACTACACATACAATTATATAGGCATTGTGTACGTGCTTTTGTTTGCTTAAGGTATTGAGAAAGCGAAAAGTTAAAGCTTAAAAGATTTTTAAGATACATAAATCAGCATGCACCTAGGCAAACATATCAACGTGAAATATTTATTTACATAGCTGCCCTACAGAGCATTAATACTATTTGCTTTCAGATGAGTTCATTCTGATACCAACCTGATTAGTTTTAGGTATAACTAACCTAGGAATATCAATTTCACTAGTTCCAAAGAGGTTACGTGGGCTTGAAATTATTTTTTTTTTACTTTTTACTTTTTGTTTTTCATTTTTTTGATTTTTAAAAATTCTTTAAATTTTTTTTAAATTTTTTTTAGATTTTTCTTTTTAATTTTTAAATTTTTTTTAAATTTTTAAAATTTTTTTAGATTTTTTTTTTAATTTTTAAATTTTTTTTTTAATTTTTTTAGATTTTTTTTTTTAATTTTTTTTAATTTTCTTTTTTTTTTAATTTTCTTTTGAATTTAAATTTTTTTAATTTTTTTAAATATTTTTTTCAACTTTTTTAAATTTTTTTTTTAATGTTTTTAAATTTTTTTTTAAATTTTTTTATTTGTTTTTTGTCTAGAATATTTTCCCAGACATTTAAGGCAACGTCTAGAGCCGGCTATTGCAATCTTAAGTAATATTCAAATGTTGCTCCTTGATATGATCAAAAGTTATAATAAATCAATTTATTAATTATTAAAAAAGAAAATGTTGAAAATAGTCGGTCGTCAGAACTCACATAACTACTTAAATTGTTCTAAATTCTTAACTCGTTACAATATTTAGTTTCAAAAATTACCTTAACAAACAGAAATATTTATTAAGTTCAGTACGAATTATAAAATTATTAAAAATTTTCTGGGTTTATCTTCTCCAACAGAAAACCAAAAATCGAACAATAAGAGGGCGCACCGATACGTACTTAGTCTGAATTTACTACTAACGCAAGAGAAATCTATTCGTTTAATAATTGTATAGTGTGATGGTCTCATCTAATGCCACCATCGCCTCGACCAAATCAGTTATTTGACAATTAGGGGTACCTAAAAGTTGTAAGCTGCCAATAAGTTAGGTAGTTAGGAGTGCTGTCACCATGGGCCCAATTAGCGCTAATTGCCACATTTTGATGAACTAACGTAGAATCTTATAATATTGCTATCCCGTTTCATTGCTCTCCTCAAACCATTTGGTACTCTCAATGAATCTACTTAACTAGATATGGCACCGTGCGACTTCTTCCATTTCGGAAAAATGCATTTGCCCATGAAAGGAAAGCGTTATGCAGATGTAGAGGCCATTCAAAAGACTTGCACCGGCATACTGGCGGCCATACCACCCAACGAGCTAAAACACTCGTTCGACATTCATTTGCACAGTGCAAAAAGCTGTATTGAACCAGATGCAGACTATTTTGAATAAAATAAATTGATTTTGCCGAAAAAACCATTTGTTCTGTTTCTTTTAAAGTCCTGTTTACTTTGGAACACACCTTGTATTTTGTGTCGTGTTTGTGATAGAGCTGGGCATTCACAGAGAAAGTGAGAAACCATTTGCTTATTTCCTTCTAGCTTGAAGCTTCGGCAAATATAATCACAAAAGCAGGTCAATTTTTAGCGCATGCTCTCTAACGGTCAGTGCCCCATTATAGTAGCTGTAAGTCTGTATATACTATTTCTAGACCTATATATTAGGACCTTGGTTCTATTTCTGTTAGATTTGGGTCTAATCTACTTTGTTTATTTGCAACTTGTTATTGAGTTCCATCTGCTCTGTTTAGAATGCATATAAGGCTCTCTTTTGATTATTCTTAGAAGGCATGGTATTCACTCCACCTCTAATTCGCCTAAAAAATGTCCTAGTTTTGCCAACTCATCCACTTTTTCCTTGCCGAATATATTGCTGTGGCTGGAAACCCAAATTATTTTCAAGTCGAATTGTACTGCCAGTGAGCTTAAAGACTTCCTGCAATTGTGGTCTACTCTGCGTTCGTTCCGATTACATAGACCCGACTGTCGTGGAAACGGGTGAAGTACTTTGAAAGTTACCTCTGATGTCAACAATTCCAGCAATGCCGACTGGCTGCCATGTACATATATGGTTGGTTTCTGTATCCTCCCGCAGTTATTCACTGGAACTTTACAGACCTTCTCTATACATAGTACATCTGCTTGGAATATGCTGTCTGAATTTGGTAGGCGGATTGAAATAGAGAGAATAGAGAGTCAAGATCATTGGAATATACCCCCGTCCGCAATCCATTTTGGAGACGTCGATATAGATAGCGGTAGTATCCTCCGAACACGACAAAACATCTACTCCATTCATTTCTAGAGCGAATCCTCACCCGCAAATGACAATTGAAATCTAAGCTTGGGAGGTTGTAATCTGGTTTATTGATGTTTATATGGCTCAGGATAACACTATGATTCAGGATAGCACTATGGTCACAATCTTTCCTGGTCCAACCTAATAATTCCCTTATTCTTATAACAGAACTAGCGGCTGTTTTCCGTCTAAAGACGTCTACGGACAGTTGATGGAGAAATATATTGAGCGCAACAGACAGACATGAATTAATAGTCTCGGCAACCCTTGCACAGGCTGCCCTCTGTATTCTGATATTATAGTATTTCTGTATTGCTGGCCACCAAATCAGTGCTCCTTATCTCAGAATTGGCATAATGACGGTCTTGTACATCCACATAACAATGATCCCTATACTTTATAAAAAAGTCCTTAAAAAGCAGAAATATACTCGGAGTTTTCTCGATATCTAAGGAGGAAGGATCGCTATTTGAAAAACATGAAAAAAACGTTTACTTCGGTTATATCAAAGCTGACATACAAGAAAAGAATCTATACCGAATTCCGTAAAGACACCTCGTCAAATACAAAATATTCCCATTTAAAGACTTGATTCCGATAGTTGTCCGATATCGGCGATTCCGACAAATGAGCAGCTTCTTGGACAGAGAAGGACGTGTGAAAAATTTCAACTCGATATCTCAAAAATTCTGAGGGACTCGTAGACGTAGCTTAATCAACTCAGCTCATGCTGATCATTGAGATACAAATATACTTTATAAGATCTAAGATTTTTCTTCCGGTGTTATAAACTTCTTGGCAAACTTTATATACCCCCTTCAGAGTGTAAAAAAATACTATCTATTTATTTATGTTAGTCGGAAGGGGAGTAGAAATTAGATGCCGTCTTTTAAAACTTTGAGGTCTTTTAAAAGTTCAAAGAAGGGTACCAAAGGAGCATAAAAGTCCTACCAATCTATTCAAGTTATATATTTATCCCTACTGGGTTTGTTGAGTGTTCAAACACCTGTGCAATTTAAAATATGAGTTTAAATTTATTTTGTTATTGATTTTTATATATTGACCAACTTTTGGCAAACATTTTCCAATAAAGGCAAATTAATGTGTAAAGCAAACGTTTATTGAAGAAAGAAAGATAAGTTAGCAGAACGTAGTGACAACTTTCAACATCATTAAGCAGAGAACAACAACAGAATAATGTTGGGAACTGGACAAGCTGTCGTAAAAAAGGAGGACATAAATTTGAAATTCTTAAGTACATACATACACATGCTTAGACATACGTTTATGTCTATATATTAGTCTTCCTCCATCAAATTGACAGATGGGCAACGATTAAGAACACCTGGCTTGGTCAAAACATTTTCTGTAACACTGTTACACAAGACGGCAGAAGAAAGTGAAAACAGAACACTATGGTAAGTACTTTAAGGAGTTGGGAGTTTAAGCACTCTTCTTCATTGAATCGCTGATTCTTCAATGAGCTCTTTACTAGTACTTGAGACATAGAGGGTCTCGACGAGTGTATTTCACCATATCGCACAAAATGTATGCATAAAATGACAACAAAGTGTCTTCCGTACAACATAAGATGATTTAGAACGATCTCAGAAGAAGAAGAGCCAGGACTTAAAGGATCTGGATATACTAAATTAGATAGATAGACGAGGAATGCACCACGACCTTAGGTCTATCGTGCCTTCTCCTAAATCACAAAGATTCCTCTAGCCTCAACATACTAAAAAGAACTGAGAATCTTAAACTACTTCATCTTTACAGTGTTCCTCTGTATAGATAAGCGTGAGTCACGTCTTACTTAACGATCTGTAATCTATCGTTTTCAGAAATAAAATATACAAATTTATAGGCTGTAAGAATCATTGTTCATAGACTTTACTAAATAAATAAATAAATAAATAAATAAATAGGGACCTAAGGTAGTCTCTACCACTATTCGAATACATGTCATACTATATTTTTACTGTACCAGAAAAAGAAAGTGATCTCAATAGTTTAATTGATGATGCAAAAACTTAGGCTAACTTTCGACTAACTTCCGGATAGCACACTTTGAAGTTTTTGAGATCGTGAGGATTAACCACAAAACCTAACCTAAGCAAAAGTGTGGCAAAACTCGTTCTCAAAAACTATATAGATTCTTGAAATTAATAAAAAAAAACTGACGGACAGCTTCATAAGGTTACGGAATATGCTTTTTCTTGACGATTTTTTATACGAAGAAAACCCGATTTCTTACTTTAAGTCTGTCAACTCGGCAGAACTCTTTACAAGTGTCATTCCGGCGCGATTACTGTTTTAGTTTCGAATCGGAGGAATCAAAAATGGATGAGTTCAAGAAATGCACATTAGACTTGAAATCAAAATAAATGATTACAGCAATGATTTTAAATGCGAAAAATTGAATTTTCCCCAAAGCGAGAATCATAACTGTATTGCGCATGCGTCAGAAGACATGTGAGAGCACCACCGGTGCTGCCCGTTTATTTGAGCATCTAGTATAGCTTGTTCGATTCGCTGGAAAGTAACGCTTAGTGAATTGAACAGAGCCAAATATGCGCAGCGTGACGAGTTGAGGCGATTTAGCTATGTCCATACACGAACTAATCCCTCAGTTTTTGAGATATCTTTCCAAAATTTTGCATACGTCCTTTTCTTCCTAAGATGCTATTTATTTGTCGGAACTGCGTATATCAGTACACTGCAACATACAGCTGCCCTATAAACTGATCGATAAAAATCAAGTATTTGTATAGAAAACTTTTTTATTTAACGAGATATCTTGAAGAAATTTGGCATAGATTATTGTCCAAGGCATCGATGTAATCTGCAAAGAAATTATACAGATCGGACTACTATAGCATATACATATGTAGCTGTCATACAAACTTAACGTTTGGAATCAAGTTCTTGTATGGAAAACTTTTTCAATTGACCGGCTATCTTCACGAAATTCGGAGTGGGTTATGTTCTAAGGCAACCAAGCAATCTCTGAATAAAACGCTTACATCGGATCATTGTAGCATATAGCTGCCATACAAACTGGCCGATCAAAATCAGGTTCTTGTAAGGAAAACATTTTCAATTGAGCAGATATCTTCATGAAATTTAGAATGGGTTATTTTCTAAGGCAATAAAGCAAATTGCGAAGAAATTGTTCGGATCTGATCACTGTAGCATATAGCTGCCATACAAACTGAACGATCAAAATCAGGTTCTTCTAAGAAATTTTTTATTGATGAAGATATTATAAAGTTTTTTTCTGTTTGCTCTTTATTTGGAATTCATGTATTCTAATTATTTGTAAGAAAGAGTTGCAATATCAACGACAAAATTGACCTTGATTCTATTTAATAACCATATAAAGTCATTGATTTTTTTTAAGCTGTCGCCACACTAAGTGATGCTAAACTACAACTCTGCTACAAAAACTAAAAATTGTTTTCAACTCATTCAAACAATGCTGTATATGGTATACGTTTATCTATTGACAATATTATTCCGATAGCAATTGAGCGTCAACATATTGAACTACTGTTTAAATGCCATTTCGAATTGACTTTAACTTTTTGAAAACATTTTTATTTATTACTTATTTTCGTACAGCACTTTATACAATTGTTTATTTCAGGCCAGCAATTTTATTCGTTACAAAAACTTTGCGCTCTATTAAATATTCAATAGCATCAAAGAATTCTCGTAAATGTTGATTCGAAATTGTGCTCGTACAAAAATTCGGTCAGCCAGTCTTTTGTTAGCAACATTGTGGCGAAAATATTTCAATGCTACAATGTGCATGAGCAGACACAAACACAGCCAGAAATGCGCACCATCATACATACATACGTACATACAAACATACAGAGAAACATAAAAGTACAACAACAAATGGCTGAGCGAATAAATTCAAGATGGATGCAGTGGTTGGCAAGTTATTTTTTCGGCTTTATGTACATATATACTTTATATACTATATATATATGTATGTAGTATATTTATGCGTATATATGTATACTCTAAATGGTGTTGGTGGCGCAAGTTTGCGGTTTTAATAAACCGCAACTGAAAAGCAAAAATGTATTTGAATTCACTTTTGTTTGGAATGAGTGTAATTAAAAACGTAATTATTTTAAGTGGAACTAGTTATTAACTAATTAATTGTGAAATAGTTGAAATTTTATACGCAACCGTTTTGGTAATTGAATTTTGAATATTCTATGGTCTCACGTGTATTAGATAATGGCATTCATTGCGCTTTGTAGCCGCTTGCAACAAGTTGCACGAAGGATTTGCAAACTTTTTTCTACATAATTGAGGCCACAGCCTAACCTGGATTCATTTGTATATATTGGGTAGTCGAAAAAGTTTTTTCGTATTTCTATTCAAACTTCAACTTATTTTTTATATTTTACACTGGATATATACGACTGCAATAATATATAAACTATTAGCCTCGATAGCGAAACCTAATATATAACCTATATAAATTTTTTTTATATTACGAACTTTTGCTTTTTTGGAGACTAGCTTCTTATGCAAAATAACAGCCAACGTGTGTTAAGTAGATCCATAAAAGTTTCTGAGCCCCAGAAATATGTAAGAAAAAAAAGAATTTCGAGCACAATTTTCAAAATATTAATAGTCCCTAGTCGCTCGAAATACTTCTCGTGCAAAGTAAATCGCAAGAGAAACAGTTAGCAGTTTGCTCTCAACAAGCTTAAGATTTCCTTAATTGTGGGCGTCACAACTGAACACCGTTCTATTGGTGTCCACGCGCTAAGGTTAAAAATCTTACCAGGTGCCAGCTGACGAAGATGCTTGGAGGAAAACGAAGTAGATCAAGACTAAAAACACTTTGAATCCCACAATATAATTTAATCAGGGCAATATAAATTAATCGCGCAATATTTGTAATGGTTGTTGTTGTTGCGGCTGAAAACATTCCTGAAAAAATTGCGAAAAATGATGTCGACTTGACTGTCTTTGGTCCGATAAAAATCCGGGTCCGTTCCGGTTATTTAAAACCTAATTACTGGAGAAATTTCTCCCGGTTCACAAGGGACTTATCACAATCAATGCAATTTCGATCTTATCTCGGTATCAGCCATATAACTTAACTTAATCTAGTGCTTAATAAATATTTTATATTATTCTTAATAAGTTGTAAAGAATTTTTATACACAGAATTCTCTCTAATTCCGAAAATTCTGAGCACAACGTTCTAATATTGCACGACCTTTTCTGATGGTCACTCAAATACTCCCACTTTTGGTAAGGAAGACTCCCCAAAACATCCCCTTTATATCAATTATATCATAATATTTGAAAACTCTTTTGCAAACACAGATAATATTAGGTACAAGCTTGATTTTCATAATAAAAATCGCCAGAAACTTTTTTTACATAGGCTGGAAGCGCGTTATCGAATTCAAGCGAATTAGTTACAAATATAGTTCTGATTCATCGATAAGGTTAGGTTAGGTTAGATTGAACTGGTAGGCCAATAAGAGTTCAGTTCCTAGGTCCAAGAGAAGTAATCAACCTTTATGATGCCTGCGCTTGAGGTGAGTTTTAACAGACTCGACGCCCTCACTTTCGTTACCTCCGCCAGTGTATCATACCGTGGGGACCCCAGCTTCTAACAGCTTAGTCTTGCCAATACAGGACAAGTGCACAAGATATGCCCAGTTTCTCACAGTTTATCTTTGAAAGTGTTTTTCTCGAAACAAAAAGACAAATGATCTGCCATAAAATTTTCTGCTCTTTCTGTATATAATTCTACTTACAATGACCTTTTGCTTTTTGATCTGATCAAAATTCGAGTTTGGCTTGCCAAAAATTACCAAAATTTAAGGTAAAGTTCAGTTGAGTTCGTAGGTCATAAACGTAGAATATCTTCTAGTTTAACGAGAATTTTCAAAACAATTAATGGTATGCTTTTTTTTAATACCCAAAAGTCGACTTTTTTAGGCTGTCTCTTAATAAGTTCGGGTTTCAAGTAATAGAAGCATAGCATATAAAATTGTAGAAAACGGTTATTATGATATTAAATATTTTGAGGCAATCAATTTAGAATTTCTATATTTTTTTAATTTATTTAATAAGTTACCTAATATACATCTGCATATACAAATTGATTCAATTCAAAACACTAAAATCTACTTCTATAAAAAATATCACTTTCTGATTGATTGAAAGAGAGATAGCGGCAGATAGAGCAAAAGCAGAGATATCGAAATCTATCATCAATCAATTTCAAGTATTTTGTCAGCTGTCAGCTGTCAGTTGAAGTACTCGCTTTGCTATACAGTAATTAAACCGCATTTGCAGTGATTGTTTCTGCATTTTGTTCTTTTTCTTTTATGCGTTGGTCGTAAATGCTCTTTACAACATGCCTTATTTGCATTATTTTTTTTACCTTTTAATTACTTTTTATGCATTTTATCCGCATTCTCGCATATTTCTTTAGTATTCATTTCTTCTGCCACCCGACTGAGGTCAACAAGCTTTCCAAATTGCCATGCAAACGAAACCACAGATCATGCAAAAGACAATGCTTCATAGTTTTTGCTCTTTTTCTTCGAAATACAGTTATGAAAGACAAAGCGTAAAACTTAATAGCAGCAAATATAACTATATTTTTCTACTTAATTCATAATCTTGTTTTTGATTGGCATTGCAATTAGTTAAACGCTTCTTTTACAAACTCTTGGTTTGTCTTTTGCGGCTTTGGAGTTGTCTAGAAAGCGATTTTCGGGTTTGAGCCGGATGACGTCGCGGTTTCTTTGAAGATATCTGAGTATTTTATTTTTTTAAAAATATTTGTTATTAATTTTATCCGGTTGAGGCCCAAAAAATACTGATTCCATGAGAAGGGAGTGTCAAAATTTAAAGCAAATAATATCCCTAGTAAATATCGCAGGTCAGAGATTTCGCTCAGAGTTTACTGTAAATATTAATAAGTTACGGAGTACTCCGTCAATTGGAGGATTGGATGAGGCCCCCGCATTGGTTTCTAGTATACGTCACGTAAAAAAGAAGAAGAAGCGTCTTAAAGGCGCATCCACTAGGAAAAATACTCTAGGTGGTACCCATGAAGGGGGTAATCCACGTACAGCTTTGGCTGTGGCAGGGACACAGATTCTTGAGGCCTCAACCCCGCTAACACATGAACGTGTTCGCCAAATACCATTTCGATAGGAGTTGGGAACCCTGCTCGAACGACTGTTAAATGTCCGGCGCCGCTAGACGCGCAGCCCGCAAACAGCGAATACCGGCTGCTTGCTGACCCAGTCCGCAGGACAGTGAGGCCTTCCTCAAAAATAAGAAACCTCCGGAGTCAGGTAAAGGACTCCGAACTCTTGAGGTTAATAAGTGCTCAGAAACAGCGAAGTATCATGCCACTTGCAAGGGACCTACTGAGCGAGATAGTAAAAGACCATCAGTTTCAGGTTCTGATAAGAAGAAAATTACCAGTGACGAGGCAGAGTGTAAAAGGAAGTCATACCTAATATAATTCTATCGCCGATCATGAGCAGGTCGCTGTTAAAACTCGACATTGCTCGCTTCGAAAGGAGAGCCTACCGGTTGCCCATCAACTCCGTGGAAAACGTTGCAGCCATCCGCTTCTTGGTGGACAGTCTCCCGAAGCTATGAGATAACTTCAAACTTTGACTTGTCGTGACGAAAAGGACTTCATTTCAGGTAGTTTGGCTGTGATGTCCACGGAGTGGATTCCTTCAGCAAATTGGTTCTCATTAGTGTCTTTGGGAATGAGCTTTCTACGCTATTTCCTTCACAATAAGAAATTGAGATCATAGTAGTAATATCTGATGTTTTTAACCCCAATTTCTACCTTGCTTTCACAAGTTTATGTGAGATCAGAGAAGGTTTTCATATACCTTATTATTATTATTAAAAAAATTCGCCACACAATAGTTCAATTTTCGCTTGTAAGCGCCGTTAGCTGTACTTAAAGGAAATATATAGAAAAACGCAAAAGCTACCACGCACGAAAGCTCAAGAAAGTTATAAAAATAATTTCTTAAAAATATGCTAGCTCAAAGCTGTTACGCCACAAGATATGCAAAATAGCGCAGTACTTGACAGTAATGTTGGAAATTGTGCATACTTTTAGGATGATAGAAGATTTGCAAGTCTTGCGGGAAGAGCTAGGGCTATGCGAGATTAACTTTTCCACGTCATTTACAGTACTTAGCCTTCAGCTCAACGCGCACATACACGGGCAAACGCACGTCAGAGAACAGACACGAATATTTACAGACGCACATACATATATACATATATGTATATATGTATGTATATAAAGAACTACCGCCGACAACAACAATTCCACTTAACAATAAATTGTCTGCGAACAAGTGAGTGCAAATATTTGATTATGCATTTCCGATGATGCTACAAATGTATGTAAGTATACACATGTATGTATGTATATATGTATTAACTTTAAGTAAGTGGAAAAAAATGAGAATTTATTGAACTTTATTTCAACTGCTGTTTAGCACCTGATTCACTGTGGCGCTCAAGATGAAAGTGTAAATAAGTATGCGTGCATATGTGTGTGTGTGCTCACTTCAGTAACCGTTTGTACGTAAGTGCCGGCAACCGTTCGATCACACCACGTTGACTGTGGATGAATTCAAGCGTGGCCGTAGACATCGTCATCACACACACGCATACACGCGTTTGCCTCCACTAACGCTGCTTCCAAGCAACTTAACTCACTGCCACGCTAACCACCGCAAGCTAGACACCTCGTACCTACGCTGACGCACGTCGGGCGTTATCTACCTCGACTACAGCGAGTACTACAAGTAGTTATCTCCGACCACCCAATGCTATCTTATTCAATTTCATTTCACTCTTTGGTTGTTGCCACAGCTAAGACTAAGGCTGCACGAGTTGGGAGTACGAGTGTGTCAATTCCCAATTGGATAGCTCTGTTGCCGCAATCTAAATCTGAAATGTACGAGTGCGCGTTTCCAATGCCGACTGTAGGATTTGTACGAGGTTGATATGATAACTCAGTTCTTTAACTGCAATAAATGACATTTTTTCGAACGCTGACAAGAATTTGTAAGATTTTGGCTACAAAGTTATACGCAGTTGACAGTAGCAGTACCTCCCAGTACCTCCCAGCAGTAGTGCTTTTCGTTAGGGAAGACATTTCAAAACAATAAAATAATACTCTGTAGATCATGGACAAAAGGTGTTCCTAAGTTCAGTTCGTCCTCGAAGGCAACGCTACTTGGAGACGTGTGGACAGTCTATCTAATACTTGTAGAATCCTTCACTTGTAGAATAATACCTAGACGAACAACAGAAAGCTTGCCCATGGTCCAATTAACTAAAAGTATTTTCTTATCCGCTTCACCTCTCAAATACTCTCAATGAAGTTTAAGTGGTGGTATTTTTTATTGATACCGATACTTTCGATGATGAGATCCGCAGCCCCTATGGTCTCTGCTGATGTCTCTTTTGAAGTAATATTTAACCGAAGGATTTGTCTAAAAATAGGCTAACACTGTGAAGAAACAATTCCTAACTTATGTAACTTAACTTGTGCATGTCTTAAAGAAAAAGACCCTTTTAACTCTAAAATTTGTACAGCAGCTGAGATACAATACATGATGTGGGACTTAACTCCTTTCGAGACAATGGAGTTCATCGAATTTGAACTAGCTAAGTCGCAAATACAAATACAAATTCAATTCTATGGTACCAAATGTGGAAGAGGTGATAACAGAGGAAAAATTAAGCCTCCTTGAGGCAAAAACTTAGTGCCAAAGAACGTCGATATGAAAAAAAATTGAGTGAACTCTGTATACCGAGTTGCTTAGGCGGTTACTGCATCAACATAGGACGTAAGGTTGATCCAAATCGACAGAACTTACTTGGAGTTTTTTCGTCTTTTCTGTTGCAACATGAACTCCTAAAAGTAGATCCTGGTGATCTCTCTCAAAAATCTACAAAAAAAAAATGTATTAAGGGGGTTAATATCAATCCCAGCTACTTCGCTAGGTTCTTCAAAGGTCTACCTCGCCTTCCTCCATACACTTTTGGCTAAAGCCAGTATATCTACTCGGCTATCGGAATGAATGCATATCTCTCTAAAGGAAGCTGTATTTCGAAGTAATACATTTACTGCTACCTTGATGGCAGCCACCGCCGCTGGAAAGACTCTTCTAGTTGATAGAGTGCTCCAGACAGAAGACTCAAAGACCCACTCTCCCTCTTAACTTCTATCCATCCGTTAAAAAGCTCACTGCAACCCTTCTCCAACGAATTCGCCCCGCCCAAAAGTTCCTCGCAGGTGTGCTAGTTAAGAAAGAACCACCAGGAAAAGATTCTGCGATACGATGATCTAGACTGTTAAGAACTCAATCGAAGCAGGGTAGAATTTCAGTGTGTCCCTGCCCGGGCCCTCAACATACCCAGTTTTCTTAGGTCTAATGGCAGCATTCGCCGCTGAACACCCACTAGCAGTACCCAGGTCCAACGTTTAGATAGCCATTGATGGTCTTTGAGTGTCTGAGTGCTCCGCATATACCGATGAGAACGGATCTTTGAAGCCCGTTCATTGAATACGTTCTAGCTGCTTAGCTAGTGCCATTTTTTCGAACGCCCTTCACCAGACAACGACTCCATAAACATTGTAGGGGGAAGCAAAGGAAGATGAAAACCTCAACTCCGTTGAAGAGATCAGGTGGAGAAGGACCTAGCTGCACTTGGTATCTCGAATTGTCGCCAAATTGCAAAAAGAAGAAAACTTATCAAACCACCCTCGTTTTTATAGTATTAGTGTCGACGGTGACTTTCGCTATAAGATGGATGGCAACCTATTGTAATTTATAGCTGTTCGAAAGCTGCATTTACTCGCCTCGTACCTACAAAACTATATACATTCATATAAACATACATACATAAATTTACGAGTGCGACTACGAATTCGAGTACGTGGCGCGTACATTTTGACATTTTAGTAAAGGCGAGAAGGCAACTGCCGTTACTGCTGCGGATGCTGCTGCTCCTACGACGACGAATACGTGTACTCTGTGTGAGTGGTTGGACGACATAGATGGACGAGCTGCAGCGTGGATTTGAAAGTTTTTTGACGCTAACAACGGAGAAGCTAAATCGTGGCGCTGCATTACGAGACGACGACGACGACGACGCGACGGGTGGCGGCTCAATGCGAGAAGGAAATTATTTATATGGCCACACAAAATTGAGGTGGATGAGCTTTTATTTACACGCCGCATTACATATGCACTCGTATACATTGTGTCATTGGCAAATTGCGAAGAAAAATCAAAAAGGGGGTAAAAATGACGCACACACACGCGCACATACAGACGCAAGCACATAAATAAGTAAGGGCGTTAAGTGAAAATTGCATTTGATTTGTTAATGCCATTTCGCTAAATTAAATTCTTCCCTCAGTTGTGCGTTTTTGCTTTTTTTTGCGAATTTACAACAAAAAAAAACATCTCTTAATTGAGCGACCTTTTTTGCAGGCATAAATCAAAAATTCCCAACACGCTTCATTGCAGCCTTTCATGTTGGCGTTACGGATTCAATTTAGCAAAAATATGTTTTATAATAGCGCAAATATCGATACTTAAATGCAGGGCAGGAGGACTGTAAAGCACTAACATGTTGAACATATGTATGTACGGTTAGGTGGCCATGCGGTGTGTTTGTGTGCCTTGATTTTGTAGCAAATTTTCATGCTATGAATTATGTGAATTAATCCCCAGTGGATTGACCTTTCAACTATGTTGGCTATAATTCTATTTTTCCTGTGTTTTATTCATTACATTTTTGTGTGTTTGCTTTTGTTTTTGCACAATAAGTGCTTTGTCTCTTAGAGAGTTGCCTGGCAAAAAGTAGCTGTGAAATAACACCTAAGGGAAATCTTTTTTCACGATTTTATCACTGCAAATATATCAACGGATTCATTAATAAATCAAAAGTTTAATTAATTTTTTACACTCTTTTTGGGAAAATAATTTCATTATAACCCTAAAACTATGTTATAACCCCCTCACTCTATCGTTTTTCATCATATTACGAATAATCTGAGATAACTAAAAAAATGCCATTCACAATTTATGCAATCATTGTTTATTAAGATTACTAGGCAGTCGGCCCATGGTTTCATTACACCACGTAATAGAGTTACTTGTATAACCGAGATTTGGATGTAAATTTATGAAAACAAATTTGTTTGGAATTTAAGTGTGTTTTGTCTAAAAAGGGAGACCCCACAATCTGCGCCAACTACCGTGGAATAAGACTCCTCAACTTCGTATATAAGGTTCTATCGAGCGTATTGTGTGCAAGATTACAGCCCACCGTCAACAAGCTGATTGGACCTTGCCAGTGTGGCTTTGGGCATGGAAAATAATCAACTGACCAGATATTTACCTACCGCCAAATCTTGGAAAAGACCCGTGAAAAGAGCTGCTTTTGACAGCACGAAAAGGAGCTGCCTTTATGCCACGTCTGTGTAAATTGACGTTGAGTAATACCAAAAGCTCCATCAGGATCGGGAAGGATCTCTCCGAGCCATTCGATACCAAATGAGGTTTCAGATAAGACAATTCCTTATCGTGCGACTTCTTCAATCTACTGCCTAGAGAAAATAATTCGGACTCGGTACCATCTTCTATAACAGTGTACAGCTGGTGGCGTACGCCGATGATATTGAAATCTTTAGCCACATCTTCCGTGCCATTAGTTCTGCTTTCTCCAAGCTAGATAAGGAAGCAAAGCAAATGGGTCTGATAGTCCTGTCAATATCCAGTCATCAAACAAGCAGTCGTCGCACTCGCGTCCTGGCTCCCACGTCGCTGTTGACGGTCATATTTTCGAAGTCGTAGATAATTTCGTCTATCGTGGAACCTAACACCAACAGCAACGCCAGCATCAAAATTCTCTGGCCAACAGTGGCTACTTCGGACTGGATACCAATTGAGAAGTGAAGCCCTCTCTCGACGAACAAAGACCAAACTCTACAAGTACCGGCCGGGGAAAGCAGAGCATGAAGAAGACCTCCACTCCGTTGGAAAGACCAGGTGGAGAAGGTGCTAGCTACACTTGGAATTTCCAGTTGATGTCAAATTGCGAAAAGGCGCGCTGTTGTAAACTCGGCTATAATCGCGTAAGCGGTGTCTCCGACAATAAAAAAGAAGAAGAAATTTGTTTTGAAGCAAAACTACAGTTTTCGATCATTTGTAAAATATTTCTACTAACCCCAAATGGACAACCTTACAAGTATATACCATATGGGAAACATCGGAAGTAAAACACTTCTTAGCGATGAAGCTCCATCAAGAACCAGTGGACAATCGATTTTCAAAAACTACCAGCAAAATCATACGCCATACACAGAATCAGACCATTAGGTGAATGCATAAAAACTAATCCTTAACAAGTCAAGTCTCAAGTCTTTAAGAATTGTATCAAATTTCATGAAGATCGGTTAAATAGTTCTCGAGAAATCTTGCCAACCGACTTCAAAAACACAGTCTCGAGAAAACGCGTTTAAAAACGGCGTACTTAACCTAGCTAGCCTCGAGTGCACAATTTCTCAAAGCTGTATCTCCGAAACTATTACTTGGTGCAATTTAAAAATTTAAGACAATATTGTAAAGGTGTTGTAGAATTAAAAAGACAGTAAGAAAAGTCGATTTTTTGAAAACCATAAGCCCATGTACCCCCTTAACAAAGCTTCCAAAGCGACAGCTGGTTGGGATTTGGCATTTTCCTGTTGGAACACAATTCCTCTCCTGTTGCTCAAAGTTGCTTGCTTCTGGGCGACTGCTTCCTTCAGACTGTTAGTAGATGATACGATGCCAGTCCCACAAAACACATAGGAAAACCGTCAATCCTGACTGGAATTACCGCTATTCGCTTGACGTTGCCGTAAATGACCCACTTTTCACCACCAGTACTTATGCGCTTCAGAAATGGATCGATTTTCTTGCTATGCGCAGTTGCATATTCGATCCATGAAATTTTTTTCTGCGCTAACTCGTGTATCACTCATATATTACGAACCTTTTTCTATCCAAACTTCTTTAAGTGGTTTAGCACCTGGACCTAGACGGAAATGACCATCCAACGATTGGCATTTCATCATGAAAAGACTTACACCTGAACAACGCTTGTGCAAGAACAGAAGCCGTCCGACCTTCCCAAGCGACATCGCTCTATGGGCTCTTGAAAAGTTCCAAAAAAAATCCGACGTTTTTGAGACACATTTTTTTCAGTTAAGAGGCTTATTTCTGGCTCAATGGGTATGTAAACGAGGAAAGTTGGAGAATTCGGAACGAAGAGCAACCTGAAGAGATACAACAGCTGCCATATCATCCAGAAAAAATTCATCCGTGACTAAATTTAAGTTATCAATTTCTTTCCATAACAATATCAATATTGTCCACCGCTTTTCCTGATAAATAAACTGCATTGAATAAATGTTTTATTTTGCGTAACGAAACCTTGGCATTCCATAAACTACTTTTCATAGCTGTGTTTTTGCAAACCAAACCGTTGCGCAGCCACAAAATTTTTCATGCCTCATAATGCAGCCGCAATTTTGAAGCCAAGATGACGAAAATAAAATGCGAAAAAAGTAATTTGCCATGATTTTAAAGGTGTCAACGGTGCGATGCCTATATATAATGCCACATATGTATGTATGACCGAATTTGTGCAACCCAAACGAAAACATGCATATGTGGTAGTGTATCTAAGTGCGCCAGTGTGCGTGTTAAAGGTTGTGCAATTTACCTCTGAAAGGATATGGGTTACAACTATGACCTTAAAAGCATATTTGTTGCCATTATAGTTGTGGTTGTTGTTGTAATTTTTTTTTTGTTTGTTTGTTACACTCTAGCCACGTTATCGCAACCAACAACTTACCCATTATATTGCCATTACTAGCATGAATCACCACCACCCCCACTAACCTCCCCGCCATATGTGCCATCCGGTGTTTTAGCGACGGCGGCGGCAGCATCTGTAGTGCCGTTAAGAGTACGAACGCAGCAGACACAAGACTGCCAGCTGTTATTTTCCATGTTGTCCTTGTACGCTCATGCAAGCAACAACAAGCACACATAGATGTAATTATATACGTAGACATACATATATAAGGGTGTGTGTGTGAATAAATTGTGCCCCTTCCACCGACCCACATCAAATTCCAGTAATAACGCACTAAAATGTGTACTAAAGGTAGAAGCAGTCAGCGTTAAGAAATCTTTAAGAATATTTTCCACTTCGATGGAAATATTTGAACTCATTTCGTGTTACCCATGTACATATCTGTATGTATGTATGTGTGTTATTTAATATAAAACTATAGAAGCGTATAAGAAATATTTTCATAATAAACTCCTGCATAACCTAAAGCCAGCTTCGGTTGCACCGGAGCAATGACACCCATCTTTTGATCGATCAGTTTGTATGACAACTATATCCTATAGTGGTCCGATCTAAACAATATTTTCGGAGGTTGTATGATTATGTTGGGTAATGATACATGCCAAATTTCTTGAAGATAGCTCGTCAAACAAAAAAGTTTTCCATACACGGACTTATTTTCGATTGGTCAGTTTGCATGGCAGCTATATGCTATAGACGTCCGATATCGTCGACTCCGACAAATGAGCAGTTTTTTAGGGCAAAAAGGAGTTATGCAAAATTTCAGACAAATATCTCAGAAACTGTGGTACTAATACAGAAAGAGGGACGTGGTCAAATCTACTCAGCTCGAGGTCCCCGAAGTTCACTTCTAAGTACTACAAACTTCTTTTCAAACTTAATAAACCCTGTTCAGGGTATAAATATATACGTGTGTATATAGTATAGTTAGTTGCGACGCTGTATTGGTTACCGTTCGCCTAGCGTTACAACGCTGACGCATATTATGTAGTAAGTGACAATGCCTTTGTGGCGCTCAAATTATAGTACAGCTTTATAAATTTTTTTTCCTCAGCCTTTTTATTATTATTTTCGCTCCTCTTTATATCTGTTTTTGTTTCCTTTATTTTGTTTTTCTGATTTTTTGCTGCTTTTATTGCCCTGCTCTCCTTCGCACATTTCGTAAATACCATTTTCTAATACCAACAATGGGATGGCATGTGTTTTTTGTTCTTGTTTTTCTTGCAATAAAATTTAAGCGCCTCATAAATTTTACAATCGTCTTTGCTTTACACGCATTCTCTTTGTGAGCATCGAAATTCGCTTGGTTGGCTAAGTAAAATCCTTTGTTATGAGCGAATTTTTGCGCAAAAGTCAAAAGGGCTTGCTTTGGTGGAGTTAAAATAGCAATTGAGAGGTCAAAGGAATGCCTGCCTATGCGTTTGTTTTTTTCACTCTGTTTCAATCCACCTTGATTCGTCACGAGGCCACGCAGGCAGGAGCGGAGCAATAACCTTGAGGGTATTGGCAACTTTGATTCAATGAACGGTTACATACTTATGTTAATCGCAAACACATGTATATTTTAGCTTGAGATTTAGACCGCTTGAAAACTAGAAAAACAGTGTTAGTGCATAAGGGTGTGCAACAATGAGCTCTGTATTCGAATTAGTCAATTGCCAAGAGCTAAGTATAGTTGAATTGTGTTGCCACGTATGTCAAGGCGCACTCATTAGCTGCTCTTATTTTGTTTTGTTCGCTGGCTGTACGTTGAAAGGGAGTCAAGGGGTGCATGACCCCATTAGCAACACTTTCAAGTTTTTTCCATATTAGACTTGTATTGGTGCGCGGTAACAATGGAATCACCGGAAACTACAAAGCCTTACGCCAATTTCAACTGATTGGAAACAAATCGGTTATCCGATGCCTTTTGCGTTCCAGCGCTAGACCTATGCACCTCCAATGAACTTGTCAGACGCTGCTCAAAAACCAGAACTTGTGCGACAGCGAGATTTTTCTGGTCAAAAGTAAGCCGTAAGAGGTCCGCCGTGCTACCCGCACTTAACAAAGTTAATCTCGCCCCTTTTGTGGTTGTTCGGAGGGACACTGCCCAATAGGTACACATGCGGTCGGACTAGATATTTTTTGGAAGGCTCTTTGCCAAAGCTCGATGGAGGAAGGAATCATCTTGTCACTTTCTCTTCTACTTCCCGACCTTTATCAGACTGAGACTGATTGAAATATCTCTATAGAAACACTTTGGAGAACTGGGAATTTATAATAACCGCCTTAATATATTTGTAGGAAACTTGAACGCTTCGTCGATCCATGAGTTGATGCAGTTTAAGGTGTTTTTGGTTAACATATTTGTCCAATTGAAATCCAACGATTTTGGCTCAGTCCTAACGTAACCTTTGTGGTTTATGTCTTCAATTATGTCTTCATTATAAGAAAACCAAATATTCTTGTTACAAACTATATACAAGGCATTACGCTCGAAACTTGAAACTGTAGGAATTGACAGATCCCGCATAATGAGTTTTTTACCTTCCATTTACCACCCACATTTTCTAAGTCTAAGTGCGCCTCCTCCTATATGAGTTCAATACCTCTCTCCTTAATCTTTACCATGCCTATCAAAACCCTTAAACCTCTCATGATAGTTTAACAAGACTTCGACAAACCATCTGCTTTCGGAACTTGTAGCATCAAGTTGGATATCAAATATTCAAGCTTTTTGGCTTGGATGTGATAAAGAGATTACTAGATTCTTATTTATGCCCAACTAAATAGTTTAAAAGTTTTCAGATTCCCGCGAAATATGATCGATAAAATGAAAAAAAGCCTAGAAGCCACCGCTATTAGGAGTCGTTGGATTTGTAAGACTTTTTAAAATTCCATCTTTACCACAGTAGATAATATGTTCGTCCGTTGTAGTAAAACTAAAAAGGAGAATTAAAATTCCGACTAAGCTTAAGAACGGAGTCCTCAGAACTGAAATTGACAGGTAGACACAAGAATTATACAGATAAGAGCTCCACTTACAATTGGCACCGCAAGCGCCTTAAAATACTTTTAAAACATTTATCAAAGGAACCACCCTAATCTATGTTTGCCTTAATTTCATAGTTAAAGGCAGGTAAGTACGAAAAATAAAAACTAAGCTGCTAAAGGCGTGAGATCAAACCCGGCTTGTCGCGACAAAGTAGACAAAAGTCAAGAAAGTTTAATCTGAAACACAAAAAGTCTTATAAAATCTTTAAGAAGCACTTGCCGACACTGTAAAGTATTCGCCGCACATGCAGATACGGCGATTGGCTTAAAGTCGTATACACTTCCCCTCTCCCTCACTTCTGCACAAGCACGTTTACTCCTCCCTGATTGACCCGTCGTAAAATTAAATTTCTGCAATTTAACATAAAAATAAATAAGCAATAAAATAGCATATCCTTTATGGTGCGAGTACACAGGGAATGCAAGGAATGTATATGCATGAGTGTACATACATATGTACACACATATATGAATATAGAAAAAAAGTATGAATATGTGTGCAAAATTTGTTTTATGGGTACTAAAGTAGATAATTGCGAAAGAAAATGCATGCGAATATAGACATAGATACACCCAAACGAATATACATAATAAATAAATACAAACATAAATGTATATTTATTTATCAATCAATTCAGATTTTATGTCGCTAAAGTAATATCCTGTATAGCTTTGAAATCACAATTCAATATTCTTCGAAATAATATGCACTTTTCAAAGAGCGCTGACTGTAGTCAGGTCGTTGAGGTCAAAATTCGACTGACGAAAATCAATCTCTCGGTCCACAATATTCAAATCTTCAATGAAATTGATTAACATCTTATGTAAGTATATACACATATTTGCACTTCAAAAAGTAATTATTCACTTGTAGGCTGATAATTTTGTCGCACAATTTTGAGGAACTTATAGTTGGCCGAATTGGTTGACAGATGTAAAATATAGATACATGAGTCAATAAGATCTGAAACAAATTTCCTTACTGGACTCAAAGACTGAACATACTATATATCGTAGAGTTGTTAAATATATACATTTTAATAGTGTGTAGAACGGATCGTTTGGATGACTATATACAGTCATCGTCGAAACAAAAATGTCTTACGAAATTCAGAAACAGAGCGTTACCCTAACCTCAAGATTCACTGACGACAAAGGCGAACAACAACAGCTAAGAAATGCGATGTACCATATAAACACTTCAGGTTTTACACAAGTTACACTTTAGACAGAGACGATAAGTGCGGAGTAAATAAAACAGAACCTAAAACCACGCATAATCATCGGTTATTTCGATTCTATTTAATGGCGACTTGGAATTTATCATTTCTTGCATATGCAAGTGGGTGGATAAATTTTCCAGACATACTTTTTTTAGTACGTCAGTTTCAAATCTGGATAAGTATGACTCTAACCCAACATAAGTTGCTTAAACTCCTTGAGGCAATGGGATTTCTACATTTTAATAGGTGTTAGTTTGACCCCCAAAACATCATTAACAAGAGATTATGACAAAGTCGAATAGTCAGGCATTTTAGAAAATGTTTCGTGAGAACTTCGATAGAACATTGTAAAACTTGCCGCGGTATTCTAAGAAAATTGAGGTGTTCGAAAGAAAAAATTTGATTTGTTTACATTTATTTCTAGAGTCTCGACAAACATTTTTACGATGGACTCTGTAGTCTCATGAAAGCTTTATACAAAGCTCCTGCTGCTTGTTGCAGGTACCCGTAAGTTTTAAGTTAAAAAAATTCAAAGGAGTAACGGCTCCAAACAACGGCGAATCAGTGAAAGAGCTGTTGAATTTTCTTCTACTTAAAGAATAACTTTTTAGCTCACTCTCTAAGCTTATTTTTATACACGCAATAAGGCGTATTAAGTTTGCTGCGACACTTAGAAAGAAACCCTACACTAAAGGGTGATACAAGTAGAGCTACTTTTTTCAATAGCCATTTTTTGACAGGCGTGTTGCCTGAGTCGTATCAAGCTGTCATGTTATTTTTGTTCAGTATTGTTTGGCATTTCATCATGGAAAGACTTACGCCTCAACAAAGTTTATAAATCGTTAAACTTTTTACGAAAATTCATATTTTACAAGTATAAAGAATGTATTTCGCCTCGTTCAACTTATGGTCAACATAATCGGCCTACTGAGCTTACTATTCGCAACAGCAGCATCTATCTTGAGAACCAGCATTACTTATTGGTTAATATTCGACCGAATAGACCACGTCCAACACACAATGAAGAAAACATAACAGCCGTAGCTAAGACTGTTCACGAAGACCGTGGATTCGGCGCCGTTCACAGTAACTTGGATTGACGTGTGAAACGACTTGACACATTTTAAGTCGTATTCTTAAATTGAAAGCGTACAAAATACAGTTTTTGCAAGAACTGAAGCCGCTTGACCTTCCCAAGCGACATCTGTGGGCTCTTGAAGAGTTCCAAGAAGATTCGACGTTTTCGAGTCAAAGTTTGTTCAGCGATGAGGCCCATTTCTGGCTCAATCCGTACATATGTAAACAAGCAAAATTGTCGCATTTGGGACAAAGAGCAAGCTGAAGAGACGCAAGAGCTGCCACTATATTCAGAAAAAGCAACACTTTGGTGTGGTTTGTGGGTCGGTGGAATTTCTTCAAAAATTATGCCGGTGAGAACCTAATAGCGTCAATAGCGACCGTTATCGCGTCTTGATAGCCGACTATTTAATTCCTGAAATTGTAATAGGTTTCAAAAAGACGACGCTACCTACCCCACTTCGCATTAATCAATGGATTTATTGAGAGAACACTTCGGTGAGTATATAATTTGACTTTTCGGGCCGGTCGATTGGCAATCAAGATCGTACTTTGTGATAAGACTTTTTCCTGTGAGGATATGCAATGTCTGAACTCTATGCGACAATCCCGCTTCGATTCAAGCCTTGTAGCAAAACGTCACGCGTGTTCTTGGCCAGTTACCAGTCGAAATGCTCGAACGAGTCATCGAAAATTGGACTCAATGGTTAGATCATCTGACACGTAGCCGCGGCCAACATTTGAAGGAGATAATCTTCAAAAAATAAATGCCAAAGAATGTGCTTTTGAATGATAATAAATATTCCGTATTAAATTGGAAGTTTATGTATTTTTTCTTTAAAAATGTAAGGAACCACGAAATTAGTTGCTTTATGAAATGCACCTTTGAAGCGTAATACAACCAAAGTTGATGTTTCTACTTGCTACACCACAAAATGTTTGAATAAAATCCATAGTATTAAGCACAATGTTAACCACATTCTTTACTGACCGAAAGTCCCAACGCGACGTAACCTTTTTAAAGTTTAATGACAACCCTACTTAATTTTTTTCTTCCTTATTGCCCAACTTAAGTTGTGTTCTATAATATTTAACATCTCAACCCTTTTGACACATAAATATTAAGTAAAACATAGCAAAATTAACAGTGCCCATATCAAATGCAAATTTTACGCGACTTTCAAAACTCTTGCCATCCCGCAATCGCCGCCTCCAACGCCAAGCTACGCAAGCTGAAACCAAGAAGTGTGAAACTACGATAAACAATATTGGAAAGAAAGCAAGTAATTTCGTTAGCCACTAACAACACAGCCGCCATTTGTAATAAAATACCGTCGAAAAGGCAAAAGAAAGAGGTAGAGAGAAAAGAAGTAGAGAAGTAGAGGGGAAAGTAGTGAGGCAGTACAAAACAGGCTGAAAAATCGCAGCCAAAAAATACGACGCTTGTTGGCGGCGGACGAGATGTTAATTTGTATGTGATTTACATGCCCACGATAGCTATTGGGGGCAAATGAATCGAATTTAATGCACGGTACGTGACCTACAGACCACAAACCGCCGTTGCGTGCGCTTTATATACATACGTATACGTATACATACGTTGTTGTGCTTATAGTTGTAGTTACAGTTACGTGCGTTATGTACGATATATGTGTGCGTGTGCAAGCTGGTATTGATGGCCCTTTAGTTGTTCCATCAGGTGGTTTATTTATTATGTATTAAAATAGTGTCTGCATGCGGTCAAAGGTGATTGCCAGTCGAAAAGGCACACACACACACACACACACAAACGCGCTAGCTAAAAACAAAAAATATACAAATGTACACCATATTATATATACGCCAACTTACAAATAGGCACTCGCACTGTTTTTACATAATAAAGTTCGTCACTTAATTAAAATGTGTAGTAGGCAAGTTTTTGTAAGTATGTTTGTGTATATGTATGGGTTTCAGTTTGCTAGACTGCCTCTATGTATATACATACATATGCACGTGTCTAAAGTGTAGACCTTTAAGTGGTTTGTTTTCAGGCACGCATGTTTCCATTTTATTCTCGTTCGTTCATTTTTCCAATTTGTTATTGCTTTGCGCATGCAAATTGTCACACAAACACACACATACATACAGACAAATGTACATTGCGGCAGTAGAGGCAAATTGAAAAAAGGAAATTTTGTGAAAAAAACCAAGTACTTGTGTGCGTGTGTGTATGCTTTTAGCCGAGTAGTGGTAGTGATGCGGACATTTCGGTCGTCGAATATTTACGTTAGCCTTTTGCTATGCAAACACAAAGGAGCCAAAAGGAGGTCCTACAAATGCGCCAACATGCATACAAAAGCGCCGTGTACACGTGTATAAATGTATGTGTGTGTGTGTGTTTATAGTTGTGTGCCTCTCTGCCGCTTACGCCTATATGTATGCTATTATTTGTGGGTAAAAGTGAAAAATTTCATTACAACTGTGCTGCGCTAACATTTTCGTGGCAATTTAAACGCATACTACACAGCCTAACTGCTGACTTGTATACACTCGTCACTAATATTTATATATGTAGTCGTATATTCAAGCTGACACCGGTTGTGCGCGACTATCTCACCGTTTAAATAGCAATACATTATTACTACGAAAATATTTAAAGATTTAAGTTGATGCCAAAGCGCGAAATTCCAGCGAATGTCAATAAAAATTTAAAATGGATTTAAAATTTATTTTGGCGTTTAAAAATTTGTGCTGCTATGAATTATTTCATAATAAACTCTTAACAGTAGCATTTCTTATAGCATACGGGGATGTAAAAATAAATTTCTATGGTTTTGTTCCGTCGGTTCGTAAGGCAGCTATATGCTATAGTAGTACTATCTGAACAATTTGTTGGGAGATTGTAGCATTGTCTGCGAAAATAATTAAAACCCAATTTCGTGAAGATATCTTGGCAAATGAATAAGTTTGCCATACGAGCACTTGATTCAGTTCGTTCAATTTGTATGACAGCTACATGCTATAGTGGTCATATCTGAAATTTTTTTTGGGAGATTGTAGCATTGCCTAGGCCAATAATACATACCGAATTTCGTGAAGATATCTCAACAAATAAAAAGGTTTTCTATACAAGAAATTGGTACAGATTGTTCAGTTTGTATGACAGCTATATGTTATAGTAGTCCTATCAAAATAATTTGTTGAGAGATTGTAGCATTGCCTATGACAATAATATATACCGAATTTCGTGAAGATATTTTGACAAATAAAAAAGTTTTCCATACAAGAGCTTGATTCGAATCGTTCAGTTGGTATGGCAGCTATATGCTATAGTGATCCTAACTGAACCGTTTGTTGGGAGATTGTAGCATTGTCTGCGGCAATAATATATACCGAATTTCGTGAAGATATCTCGACAAATAAAAAAGTTTTCCATAAAAGAGCTTGATGCGGATCGTTCAGTTTGTATGGCAGCTATATGCTATAGTGATCCTAACTGAACCATTGGTTGGGAGATTGTAGCATTGTCTGCGACAATAATATATACCGAATTTCGTGAAGATATTTTGATAAATAAAAAAGTTTTCCAAAGAGCTTAATTCGAATCGTTCAGTTTGTATGGCAGCTATATGCTATAGTAGTGCTATCTGAAAAATTTGTTGGGATATTGTAGCAATATCTATGATAATAATACATATCAAGTTTCGTGAAGATGTCTCGACTGATGTAATAAAAAAGTTTTCCATACAAGGGAAGTTCAATGATAAATTTCTATGACAGCGTTATTCCATAAGAGTCCGATATCAGCGGTAGCAACAAAAAGGAGCAAAGAACGTGTGCAAAATTTCAAAACGATATTAATAAAGAATGTTAATTTCTTCAGGCTAAAGGGTTCAGCATCCGCTTAAGTTCACCAGCTTACCACACTAAACCTTAAAATTATGCTAACAGAATGAAATACCAACGAACCAGTATTTCGTTTTCAAATAAGGCAATAATTATCCAAAAAACTAAATTGAGTTAACAAAACCAAAATCAAAAAAAAAAAACTTTGTTTAACACCGAAAAATTACACTTTGGTATTGAAAAAGTACGTTTTTCGCTGAAAACACTCAAGGACATCCATAAAAAGTTTATGAAAAACTAGATTAAGGTAGTTCAGTTGATATGCTTGTATTAGCTCAGGCGCTTCTTTATGTGAAAATTTCAGTCCGGGTCAAATTTGATCAGATGGTATGTCTGTCTATCCCTTAGTTTATTGGTACAAATGAACCAATAATTCTTGAAAAACTACAACTATCTGAATAACATCAAAGCTTGTGGTATTATATAGTATAGGATCAGAATATGGAAAAGTACGATGGATTCTTTAACTACTACATTTAATAACGATATTTAAATAGAAAAGAAAAATTCTACAATTTACAATTTGGAGATTTAATTTTTTTCATATCCATAACTTTTTTTAATAATTCCATAAAAACAATTTCAAAAATAAAAAATAAGCAAAATTAATGTGTCTCATAACCTCTCCTCTAGTTTACTTCAAAAAAACTCTACATAACGTTCAAATTGTGTCTTTGTCTATTTGTTTTACTCTAAAATTCATTGTGCAATATTTTTGCACACAGCATTTAGTTATTTATGGATGTGTCGGTGATGTGAATAGAAATAGTTCTGCCAATATTCATCAATATTCACATATCATTTATGCAAAAATCCACTGTTTATTCGGGGAATAGAGAATACTGGTTAAGCCTAGTTTATTTACTAGAATAACTAATAACGATTTTTGGCAAGGTATTGGAATACAATGAAAGATTAGCATATTGTTAACGAATTTAGGAAATATGTATGAAAAAGGACAAAAACAAAAAAGTTAAAAACTATAAAAAGCTTGCTTTACTACCAAAAAAAGATAGAAACCCTAAAAAGTACATTTAAGTACCGAAAAAGTATATTTTGATACCGAAAAAATATATTTTAGTATCAAAACAATATATTTTACTAAAGAAAAATTATATTAGTACCGGAAAACTATACTTTAGTACCGAAAAATTTGGCTTAGCACCCAAAAAGTTTGATATAGAACCCAAAAAGTACATTTAAGTACCGAAAAAATATATTTTAGCACAGAAAAATTATATTAATACCGAGAAAGTATACATCAGTAATTCACTTAGTAGTGAAAAAACTGCCTTTAGTAACGAAAAAGTATACTTTAGCACCCAAAAGGTTTGATATAGAACCTAAATAGTACTTTTAAGTACCGAAAAAAATACCTTAGTACAGAAAAATTATCTTCGTGACAAAAAAGTATACACTAGTACCACAAAAATTTACCTAGTACCGAAAAAGTAGACTTTAGTAACGAAAAAACTCACTTTAGTACCGAAAAAATATACTTTAATATCTAAAAAGCTTATTTTAGTATCGAAAAAGTATTATTTAGCAACCAAAAGGTTTGATATGGAACAAAAGAAGTACATTTAAGTACCGAAAAAGTATATTTTAAAACCGAAAAAATATATTTTTATAACGAAAAAGTATATTTTGGATCCGAAAAAATATATTTTAATACCGAAGAAATATATTTTTATAACGAAAAGTAAATTTTAATACCGAAAAAATATATTTTTATAACGAAAAAGTATATTTTGGTACCGAAAAAATATATTACTACCGAAAAAGAATACCTTAGTACCGCAAAAACTTACATAGTACCGAAAACGTTGACAATAAAAATGAAAAATAAATATGTATTACAAATGTTTGCAGACAGTTCCAAAAAATTGTGTATATTGTTAACGAATTTGGGAAATTTGAAAAACAACACGTACAAAAAATGTAAAAATATATATTTATATCGATATATTTTACGTATGTTTCTTGTTTCTATTTGTTTTCTACTTTATTTATTCTATTCTTTTATTCTATTTTATTTATGCGGCGACATAATGCATTTTTACTCGAAAATAAATTTTTTTTAAAGCTAATTCCCTTACAGGTTTTAGTATATAGTACATGTAAATGTGCATGTATTTGGGTTATGCTTGCCGCTTAAAGCGTTTCAGAGATTAAAAAATTGCATGCAAAATCGAAAATCACAAACAGGTACACCGACAGTAGATAGGAAACTTGTGTGTGGGTGCAAGCGCCTTTATATATGCTTCCGTTATAGCTTTACAACAAGTGTTCGTATTTGTTTACTCCCGCAACATTTTGTACTAAAGGCTTAATAATTTTGTTGGCATAACAGTTATGCGATAAAACGCTAAACAATGTCAGAAATGTTATCAGGATCTGAAAATCTGACCACAAGCACTGAACGAGGTACCGAAAAAATATACTTCAGTACAGAAAATGTTCTCTATAGTACCGAAAAGATTTACTTTAGTACCGAAAAGTATAGTTTAGTACCGAAAAAGTTCACTTTAGTACCGAATAAATACCTTTTAGTACCGGAAGGCTTTAATAAATTATACTTTGGTACAGAAAAAGTATGCTTTAGTACCAAAAAAATATACTTAGGTACTGAAAAAGTATGCTTTTGTACCAAATAAATATACTTAGGTACTGAAAAAGTATGCTTTTGTACCGAAAAATTACAATACGGTACTGAAAAAGTATCTTTTAGTACTGAAAGAGCTTAATTTAGTACCGAAAAAGCTTACTTTAGTACCCAAAACGTTTCCAATAGTACCGAAAAAGTGTATTTATGTACCGAAAAAGTTTACTATAGTACTAACCAAGCATTTCATTATTCAAAAGGTTTGATTTTGTACCGAAAAAGTGTATTTAGTACCGAAAAATTATATTTTAGTACCGAAAAACATATTTGAGTGCAGAAAAGTTATATTAGCAACGAAAAAGTATACCTTAGTACCGAAAAAACATTGCCTAGTACCAAAACAATTTACATAGTACTGAAAAAAGTTACTTAGTACTGAAATAGTTTACTTCAAATTCAAAAATAAATATTTGTGTAATAAACATTTCGTTAAATATTTCCAAAAATTTACCACACTCGATATGCTTAAAATGTGGGACATCCTCTCCAGTGTGGTTTTGCTGCCCGCACTTAACCCACCTTAATCTGGATCTGTAAGCGTATGTAAGTGCGCTAACTTTTCTTTTCGCGCATGGATTTACATACAAATGCAACCGTGTGTGCACTTTAACGAATTTTCGTTGTACACAACTTTTACGGCGCCGCCAGCCCTACAACAACAAGTGCAAAAACCATACCAAAGAGCAAAAAAAAAAGAAAGGACAGAACAAAAATACAAAAACCTGAGAAAACCTCTAACAAAAATTTGGAAATATAAAATAAAAACAGCCAGGGCAACATCACGTCATGCCACAGCGCTATACAACTATTTTTGCGCCCGAAAAAAAAAAAAAATTTTAAATGCACACGAAAAAATGTGCAATGCTGCACTTTTGCTTGCTGTTGTTGCCTTTATTATTGTTGCAACAGCATTGCTTGCCGCCGCAGCTGGTTGCCACACTTTTCTCTAATGCATACCTAGGCAGGGCATAGCAGAGCGCCACTATTGATTCTAGGCGCAATATATGTATATAATATAAGTACATTTGTGTGTGTGTGAGTGTGCAATACTTAGCAATAAAATAAAAATAAATGCAACCGAAATTCTTTATTTAAATATAACGAAAAAGGCGAAACGAAATTTATAACCGCAGCAACATGCTTTAAAGTGCTTTCAAATATAGTTGGAGCTTGCGCGCGACCTTAGTGGCATTACAGAAATTAGAAAAGAATAGTATTTTTTAAAATAAAAGTTTGTACATATGTATTCTTATATACATAAATAGAAATATGAATATATCTACATATAGTACATGTATGTATATTTCAACACTTACAGCTTTCTTATCCCCTGGCGATACTTGCTTACACCTGCAATTTATGATACCTCCACACATGCATACACACACACATACATGCGCTCACCTACGTTACGGCAGCAACACTGCATAATTTTTTAATGGCCTGTGCGGTGTCCACCACTTGGCTTTAGTACGCATACAAAGACACAGTTTCTGCAAAAGTCGAAGGAATACACATACACACACACATACACAGATATTAAGGCGCACAGGCCGATCGTCCATCTTGCATTCTTCGCTTCTATTCTTCGAAATATTTTATGCTTTGCAACTTAAGCAGTCAACAACACAACATCTGCTGAAGCGGAAGGTTCCACATCCGCACTGGTGTGCCAAGTAAATGCACGGCACAGTGGCATACAACCGCATATGCTGGTATGAATGTGTGTTTACAGTGATTCACAAAATTATGCTCAGCTAAGAAGAGTCTTTGCTGTTACTAGAATAATCACATAATAAACAACAACTATGAGAATTACGCTCTCTAAAGCCCGATTGGCTCGAACCGATACCTAAAAGTTACGCTAGGTGCCGCTGCAATGTGATTGAAACCTAAAACAGACAGGATCTTCTGATTTTAAAGCTTTAGAAGCAACTAAGGGTTTTTGATGAGTTTGATCGCACTGGTAACAGGCTCGCAAGCTTCATTGACGCTTTATTGCTCTTGATAATAATTATTGTGGTTGGTATGAATGAACTAGATCGTCTGATTTTAGAGCTTTCGAAACAATTGCGAGTCTTTGAAGGGATTGACCGAAGAACTATCGAATAAGAACTCAGGAGCTTGATTGGCGCTTTGTTGCTGTTGATCATAATTATTGTAGTTGTGTTGAATGGACTGCATCGTCTGATTTTAGAGCTTTGGAAGTTCATATGTAGATTAGGTAGAGATTAGTAATAGAGGTAAATTTGGCTAACCTAACTAAAGATCACAAAGCGAGAATCAGTCTATTCCATATATGATACATTATGTATAAAAATAGTGATCGGAATTTCAAAACGATCGGTGAGGTAGTTCTAAAGCTATGAAGGGTACCAACGTGAGTTGTTGTACAAAAATATTTTGATTCTTTCAGAGTTCAGAATTATTGAAATGATATGCATTCATTTAAGGTAAAAAATTTGAAAAAACAAATTGAAATCCCTCTACCCCCTGAAAAAGCATAATTCCACCAATACCTGCCGGTTTGACAGTTTTTGGCCGGATAAAACTCCGAATCCGTTCCGGTTACGTAGACCCGACTATCACAAGAATGGCAGTTGGATTAAATAATATCTCTGGGATCAAATACATCCTTAAATTGCCAGCGCAACAATTTGCCGAGTCACTATGCTCACATAGCCATACATATATGTATGTATGTATGTCGGTACACCGACGAACTGCCAAAGAAAGGTAAACGTTACGACAGACGAATCAAACCAAGCAAAAATTGCATAAAAAGCAAAAACACAATGACCCAAAGCGGGCCGTACGGTGCATTACTGTAACGCAAAGGAGGCAATGAGCGGCAACAACAGCGCTAAGGAGCATTGTAGTTAAGTGGGGTGTGTCGGCTCACTTCCTGATGCGCTTTGTCAAATTGCAGCGTTTTTCTCGCAAATAATTTCTTTCCGCTTTTGGTTGCGCTCCGGCTGTTTTTCCGTTGTTTGCTTGCCGTTATTTTTTTTCAACGCTTTTGTCGGTTTTTTGTTTTTATTGCACTTTTTTTTCTTCTTATTCATTGTTGCTATTTTGTTGTTGCACTTATTTCGTCACTTTCCTCGCATGTCATCAAGTAATGTTTGCGTCATTGTTGCGCAGGCATTTGTGTGATTTAGTATTTATATATATGTAGTATATACATATAGGCATATATAGTAAATGTGCGTATGTTTGCATTTATTTGAACAATTAATGTGTAGGGAAAAGGCGAAAATGTGGCATTTACGAAAATTGCATTGTTGTATTACGAAAATCCTTTGCAAACATACTTAGAACAATTTTTTTACCTCTTCTTAGCCAGTAGCTTTGTGTATATGTATTGTTTTTGGTGTTGTGGCATGTGGTATGGTATGAATGTGTGCGCGCAGAAAAGCGCTTATCCAGGAAAATGCGAATTGTTTAGGAACTAACTGCGTGTCTAAGCAGCTTGTTCGTTGGAATGTATAATGGAATGCAGATGAACGCGATGACCCTGAAGGAAATTGTTCGCAATATCCTCTTCTTCTTTATTGGCCAACGCGGTTACAGCCGAGTTTACCAAGACTGGCGCGATCATCCTTTTCGCTGTTTGGCCAAATAGTGATTCTAAGTATAGCCAAGTCCCTCTACACCATTAGTGATTCCAAGTGTAGGTCCCTCTCCACCTGGTCTTTCCAATGAAGTGGAAGTATTCTTTTTCCTCTGCTTCTCCCGGCGGGTACTGCGTTGAATACTCTCAGAGCTGGTGGATTTTCATTCATTCGGACGACATGACCTAGCCAGCGTAGCCACTGTCTCTCAACTGTCGCTGAACTATGTCAATGTCGTCCTATATCTCGTACCGTTCATCGTTCCATCGACTGCGGTATTCGGCGTTCCGTAGAGACTTCCGTAGAGCCTTTCTCTCGAAAGCTGGTAACGCCGACTCATCAGATGTTGTTATGGTCCATGCCTCTGCACCATATAGCAGGGGGCCTTTACTGTAACTCGATTCGAAAATGTATTCTATTCGAAATTCGGATCTACTTTATCATTATGCGAAAGTTGTACCACCCTGTGCCAGAAGAAATGCATACAATTTTCGTTTTTGCTTTCTACAACTCAAAAGCTAGCGAATATTTTATTCGAAAATTGGCTTGAAAATCCGGAAATCGAGTTACAGAATATAAAAAATCCGAATTCGAGTAAATTGTTTTTCGAATCGAGTTACAGAATAGGCCCCCAGGACGGGGATAAAGAGTGACTCTTAGAGTTTGGTCTTTGTTTTTCGAGAGAGGACTTTACTTCTTAATTGCCTACTCAGTTAGAAGTCGCATCTGTAAGCACTAGTTATTCTGCGTTCGACTTCAATGCTGCCATTGTTGTTGATGTTAAAAATGGTTCCAAGATAGACAAATTTTTCTCCTTTTAATTGCAAATCTCTCTCGATTTCATCTTATTAGGTAACGAGTTTGCATTATTCTCCTCAATTAACCAACATCCCGCATTTGCAGCCTTAGGCTGGGTTAGATGGCTGATCCCTCGGCGCGGATGTTAGCTATCGGCAATAACGCTCTGAATCTATCACAAATGTGCTTAGTTGTTTTATTCCGATAATCGATAATTCACCTGCATATCTAAAAATATGAGATCCAAGGGCAAAACGCCTCGATCTGGCGAAAGCGGGACTTTCGAGGAAGATGTATTCAGATATTTCTATCGTAGTGGACCACGTTTCCACCCGTTCGCACCGACTGGATTCGGTAGAGTGCGTTCCTAGGTAACGAACGAGCTGCTGGTCAGTTAGTTGTCTCCGAACACCTGGAGAGTCAGGACAAACATTTTCCCGCGATGTGTTTCTGTGAATGGTTCAAGCCGAAAATGGCTGCGTTCATTAGAGCAGCGGTACGCGATTAAATTCGGTGTGAAACTCGGTAAATTTCCGACAGAGACGTTTGATATGATCAAGCATCCTAACCCAGATGTTGCTTTAGCAAGAAGTGATGTGTTTCGGTGGCACCAGGCCTATTTGAAGGGCCGTGAAGAGGTCGCTGATGAAGACCGGAAGATTAAGCAAATCCCAAATGCAAACGATGCGCATTGTCTTTTTTGACATCAAAGGCAACGACCACCATGAATTTGTTCCTACTGGACAAACCGTCAACGCCAAGCTTTACGTGGAAGTCTTCAAGAGACTCAAACGAGGGATCAATCGAGTCCGACAAGACATCGCAGTCGTCTTTCTTGTGGACAGCTACTACCAAGGCCGGCATCCCAACGCTTCCGCAGCCGATCTACAGCCCAGATGTGAGAATTTCACAAATTTATGAAAAAAATACTAACGGATTTTAAACTTACAAATATAAGACTAATACGGAGATAGCATATGGAAAGAGGTGTTCTCTTTTAAATTTGTAGATTAATAGCTAACCTAAGTGTGGACTATATTAGTGAATCACAAATCACACTACCAATTGGGTTTTCGCATTTGCAGCCACACACATACAAGTACATACACATGCAACTATTAAGATACATGTGACGGCGACGTATTTAAACCAAGGTATATAAATACTTATATACTTAACTATACACACACACACACTAATATTTGCTACAACTGTCTGCTGCCGTGACAATATATAAGCACGTATGTATGTGTGTGCTGATTGTTGATTGTGTTGCACTTGATGGTGACCCACTTTTGGGCCAACAACAATGATTTTGTTAAAATTACACCTACACACTGGCGCACACATACATATACGAGTATACACACACTTATACATAAGATTGTAAGTGCATGTATACAAGCCAATACAATAGATAGTGAATTATATATGCGCATGCAAACATACAAATGTACATATATACATATGTATGTATGTAAGTGAGTGCATGTTAAGCTCAAATAACTGTAGGCAAAAGTTATGTTATCGAAATGAGGTAATTTTGTGCACCTAAAGCAATTGTGAATATCAGCACATGCATGCACCCACACACACATACACGCTCTTTGTACACATTGGTAGCGCTGTTTTGCTGGCAGTTAAATAGCATTTAATCTCACCTCACTCTACCACGCGGCAATGCACCGCCGCCACACCACCCTCACCACCCACACCACCAGCAACCGCATTTTGATTATCTGCTGTGGCTGTGCTGTCAAAACTGTCATGGAAAACGTATCGAAATGCGAATGCGATGCAAATCATTCGAAATGAAAAGGGAATGACGCCTAAAAGGTGTAAGTGTAGGTGTAGCTTTTCATGCCGATACATGCATAATCGTTAGTTTTAGGTATGTACATACATGAGGGCATGCATAGTTTTGTTGCACGTGCTTTAGAAGCTTATATGAATAGTATTTCACATGACAAAATGGAAGTAAGCACAATTACCTATTAGACATAGTAGGCTGGCGAGGTACGATTTACGAAGCCGTTTTTCAGGATTTAGCTCCGGATCCCCGGATATAGCTTACGAGAATATTAAATTAAAATTAAGCGTCCAAAACTTTGTTATATGCTATACTCCCGCAATATGTTGCTATGTAGAATTAAGATCCTCATTACGGTTTTCAAGCCAACTGCCTTTCAGTTGAAGTTTTTAGATTATGGTTTTCAACCTGTCACAATGTCGGCAAAGTATAATCAAACTTCAACTTTTTTTGGTGTTATCGTTTTGAAATCCATAGAAAGGCTAAACATTTTTTGAGCTCGAAAATGGATGGGGCCAGCGTTGGGAGTCACCCACCAAACCATTCCAAAACGACTACATGCGCTGAAAATGATTCTGAAACAAGAAACTTGGGTTCCTTATGATTTGAAAGCAAGAGACATTGATCTTCGCATTTTCATCTGTGAACATATGCTCCTACAGCAAAAAAAGAAAGGGTTTTCTTCAACGAATCTTAACGGATGATGAAAAGCGTATTCAGTACAGCTTTCCAAAGAAAAGAAAGTCATGGGAACCGTGCCCGTCAATACTTCAACGTTGTCGTCTCGGCCGAATATCCATGTTCTGAAAGTTATGCTGTGTATTTGGAGGGTCCAGACTGGCGTTTGTCGCCTCAACCGAAGAAGCATGCTAAGAACGTTATGCTGTGTATTTGGGTCTGGCGTTATTTATTATGAGCTCCTGAAAGCAAACGCAACCATCAATGGGGAACGGTATCGACTTCAATTGATCCAATTGAGCCGAATACTGCGCGAAAAGTGGTCTCAATACCGGGAGACACAAGAAAATGTGATTCTGACCAATGACAACACTCGGCCTCACGTTGCCAAACCCGTTAAAATCTACAAGTAAACACTTATGTAAATGGAAGTCCTACCCCGCCCACCATATTCCCTAGATATTGCACCGTGCGATTATTATTTCTTCCATTAGATGTCCCATGGTCGGTCTTAGAAACAGTTCCACTTACAAGACGATGACGATGAGAACGTAGCCGTCAATGGCGACCGTTATAGCGACTGATAACCGACCATTGGATGTCTAAAATTGAAGCTCGTGATCTCAACGACATAATAATAAACATCTTTCTCTAAATTTTAAGTTTCTGTGTTTTTTCTTTAAAAAAGTAGGGAACCTCGATATGGGTCTGTATTTTCCCTGAGTTTCAACAACTACGGAAGTCCCTTATTGGAAGGTGTCAGGTAAAAGAACGACACAGACCAATTTTTGAGGGACTAATTTCCCGAATTTACCATAAACAAGTCCCAAAATTTTGATTTTGCATATTACTTTGTATTATTAATGAAAATCCCGAAAAGTTCCGAAAAAATTCGGGATCCCGAATTTAACATAAACAAGTCCCGAACATTTAATTTTGTATATTACTTTTTATAATTAATAAAAAATCCCGAAAAGTCCCGAAAAAAATCGGGACCCCGAATTTACCATAAATAAATCCAAAAATTTGATTTTGCTTATTACTTTTTATAATTAATGAAGATCCCGAAAAATTAGAGATCCCGAATTTACCAAAAACAAATTTACGAAAATTTGAGGCACAAAAAAGCACAAACCTTTTGATAATCTCATGTATATAAATAATATAAGACATGTATTTACTTGCTTAAATACATACAAACAAGGAAATTCGCGTTTACCTTTATATTTAGCTTTTCAATCACTCGATCATCTTCACCTATCTGCAACCTACCCCACTACCACCAATCTGCCACACAAACACCATCACCCCAAGAGTACATACTATGTGCTCCTCGCATGCTACCCTTCATCTGCTTTAGCCTACAATCCTTCCTTCACAAGTTCTTTCTTGCGCTTGTTTGTCTGTCTACACACAGCTCGCATACAAAATATTTACTCTGATTCTCGTAAATACCGCAACGTGGTGCAGTCAATCAACGGTAACAATTTACCTATTCAAACATTTAAACACACCACACTCGTGCATAAAGACTCGCCTATGACATGTTACGGCGCATTGTATTGGTGTTGGTACTGTGACTGGTATTGGTATTGGTATTGGTTCATCAACAGCCTTTATTGAATACGTGATGCTCGCTGTATTGCCTATAAACTTTTCGATATCAATATTTGGCAGCTATGCTTGTGCCATAGAGACATTACCGGTATTGCCTACGCATACACGAACAGATTTACACGACGAGTTTGTAGCATACACAGGCCGGAGATTAACATATTTACATATGGTATATACATATTCATGAGTCTCTGCATTTATTTGCATGTTTGCGAAAGCCAATTTTTCATTCAAAACACTTACTTAACGAGGCTTTTTATTCATTATTCAAGCAGATAAGGCAACCGACGACGTGATTTATGGACAATGAATTTGTATTGTATGTTGCGAATGTTATCTGTATACATACATACATAGTTATTGCTAATTTACACGCCCCATGATGCACTGATTGTTTTGTAGCGGAAGAAGATTAAGGATTAAATTTACCTACAATGAAGCAAGTGTCGACAAAAGGGCAGTTCGGCGTGTTTCTATCAGTAAATGATAATTGCCGAAAACGTCGAATTACCAAATTATGATCACAGTTAGGTAAGCGACGGAACTTTGATCAACACAAAGTCCAAGAGCTTTAATTATTTGGTTATCTCTCGGAGGATTTGGGTATCCATCTACGCAAAACCCATAACGACGATAGTTCCTCGGCAGGCAATACCAAAACTCTAAATGAAATTCTATCAGAACTAAGCTAGTCATAAAATCCATTAACCTTTAGAAGGTGTTCTTCCTATATAGAACCCTAATTGGGCTCAACGGAGGATGGATTGACATAGTTCAGCGAATTAAAAAACAGTGGCTACTGGCTAGCTCATCGTCCGAATGGAGGAAAATACTGCAGCTCAGAAAGCATTCGACGCAATACCCGCCGGGAGAAGCAGAGGAAGAGGAAGATCACCACTCCTTTGGAAAGACCAGGTGGAGTAGAACCTGGCTTCGCTTGGGATCTCCAATCGGCGCCAAGCAGCAACAAGGAAGAACAACTGGCAACTCGGCTATAACCGCGTAAGCGGTATCTACGCCAATAAAGGAAAAAAGGAATCGGGCTCACCGAAAAGACTGAAGGTATTCCTGAAGCTCATTCTTATTTCTTTAGTGTCCCACCCCTTGAGCAAATGCACCATTCAGTCTATGTGAGATTGTATAACAAATCATAACCGAACATAATCTTGCACTACCGTGATCCACAATACTACTTTCTCATTACAGCAGAGTCTGTGTGAGAGTACCGTACCGAGTTTCTCACACGTAACATTTCCCAGCAATATTTGGGAAAATATTTTAAGGCTTTTGCAACAGGTTAATGTTAGGTTAGGTTGTAGGTTTCATCGATGAATCCCACTTGAACACCTCTGAATATTGGGTCAACTCATGAAAATTTATCATCAGATCCTCCTAAATCGAGCTTATCAAAAATCCATATCAATGCAAGATGTTCGCCGAAGCTGAGCCTACTGTGAGTCTCAGTTTAGCAAAAGCTGGACACTAGAGTGGAAAGTGACAAGATGATTTCAAACCGCCTTTTCCCATAGAGCTTTGACAGAAGACGTCAAACAAAATAATAGGCTATATCTATTGAGACAGAGGAACTCTAAGATCCATTCCTATGTCTGAAGGTTCTCGTAGCCACAAAAGTTCTCATTGCTGATCATTCCTTGTCGAAGACGCAAGAGATCAACTTTTACGATTCATTCTTGGTCAGAAAGAACTCGTGACCGCACAATTTTTGATTGTTGGCAGTTACCGAAGACGCAAGCGATTAATTTTTACGATTCATTCCTAGTCAGAAAGATCTCATGACCGCACAAGTTCTGGTTGTTGACCAGTCCTTGCCGGCGACGCAAGAAGGCAACGTAAATCCGACTCTCTTTCAACGAGATGAAATTATCATAAGAGTGTCATCCCTAGCAAGTTCATCGGCTTTGCAGTTTCGACGATTCCACTGCGACGCTGCTACAACAACAATAACATGTTATCGAGCTCAACCGTTAACTTTATTTTCTTACTTATAGCCATTTTTAAAGGCAACCGAAATTCTAACTGATTGAGTTCTCCCCTAAAACTGTTGAAATCAAATATTAATTGATCACATATTAATTGACCACAGCTGCTCAATCCAAATTTGAAATTTGAAAAATAAAAAAGAGTTCGGTCGCATTGACAAAGTAACTTAAACTAACCAGAAAAATATATATAAGTCCATGACTTTCAATTTTACAATAAATTTCATAATAAATGAACAAATATTTGTATAATTGCGACAAAGTTTTGACACAGAAGTTAATAGAAAATTGTTAAAATAAAATTGTATATAAAATATAAAATAATTTTCAAACGTTTCTTCTCTCTTATTTTAAATCAAAACCATATTTTTCTTAACCACATTTACATATTTTTGTTATTTTGCTATTTGTAAGATTCCAAAGAGCAGTTAATTGAAACAACAAGCTATAGCAATTTTTATTTGCATAATAAATTATTCATGTGTACAAATTTTACTATTTTTATACAAATATTTTCTACGATATCTCAGCAAGCATTTCATAAAATTAATTGAACATAAAAGCCAATTAAACAGCAAAAACAAGAATACCGTAATATACGAGGACAGGTCGACAAGTATATCACCTTGTGCATGCAACTTTATTTTTAAATACAACACTGCTTTTGGTTGATAATTAAGGTTATGTCAGATTAGACAGATGTACTCTGGGGAGATGTAAGAGAGTAAAGCGAGAAAAAAAGGAAGAAAAATACAAGGAAAGCGATGCCAAAACCAAACCTTTAAATAAACACCACGAAAGCCGTAAGTAAAATATGTCAATGGATTCAGGGTTACAATTCAATAGCGAGTAAAGTTTCGGACAGTTGTTGCATATAAGGCTAGCCAAAAGTGGACAACAGAGTTAATCTAATTATAGTTTAAAATAGTGCCTACAAAAGGAATCGAAAAATAATAATGTTAGCCCTACACCAATACAGTTACTTAGGGAAGCTACATAGGACAGCGCAGCGTCACCATAGGCACATGCGCTGGCCATGTAGTGATAGTTTTTCCCTCAGTAAGGCTAGCCTCTCCCTAGTTGTGGGGCTTTTAACAGGCCATTGGCCTATTAACGTTCATGCTATAAGGCTAGGAATCGTACCAGATGACATCTGCAGAAGCTGTTTGGAAAAAGATGAGGTGGAAAGAACTCAACACTTCCTTCTTGGCTGTTCTGCGTTTGGTAGGTCAAGACTTAAACACTTGGGAGCGTATACCTTCAGACATCCCGCCGAACTGGCGGGAGTGAAAATTAAAGGCCTGTGCAAATTCAATAAAGTCTTTCGAGCGCTACCTCAAACCTATCTACGAACCTAGACCACTACATGGCGGAACCTTTTCGTGGTGGTTCCTTCTTTGTTCACACAACTGCGATGGAGAAGTTGCAGTGAAGTTTTTCACGGTTGGATTGAAAGAGGGATGGTAGGCGGTAGAGTCTTCTATCTGGAGCTCTTCAACAACTTTATTTTCAGGCTACCAGACCACTGTAGCCTCTTTAAGGCGGAGTTGGCTGTCATCAAGCTAGCGGTAGTTATACTGCTCCGAAGTGCAGCCTCCTTTTTCATTTCAGACTTGTATAGGTGCCTGGTCACGGCGAAATCGCAGGAAAACGTGAAACCGATGAGCTTGCTAGGGAAGGCACCTTTACCAAAATTTCATCCGATTGCGTGTGCGAGTGCGTTGTCTGGTGTTTGGACCTCTAGTGAGCTTGGCAAGCGCTGGTTTACAACCAGAACTTGTCCGACTGAGAGCTCCTTCTAGCGGAGGAGCCATAAGATGTTCTCTGAGCAACTTGCACTATACAAAGTCAATATTTCGTCGGACGCGATGTGGTACAAACTTGTGGCTTTCTCCGCTATTACCCGGCTTTTGCTACACTGAAATCAAAATATCTCGGTAGACACAACTTTGGCGAAGCTAGCGAAGTGACGAAATGGTTTAGTAAATGAAACTCTTCATTCCTGTGCCATTCGATGTCATTATGTATGGAACTCGATTACCTTTGCATGGCCACAACGGACACACTTGCAGAAGCCCAGACGCTGAACCCAATTTTCGACGGTTTTCAAGCATAAATCAGCTGCTACTGCTGCAATTTCACGTTTGATATTCGTATGAAGCTCATCAATCGTCGCTGGCTTGTTGACATAGACCATAACCTTGACGTAGTCGTACAGGAAATAGTCTAATGGCGTCAAATAGCACGACCGAGGTGGCCACGTTCGGTTCACAAAACTTGGTTTTCAATCAATCGATTGTGACATTCGCTGTGTGGCTGTGTGGAGCCACATGTTGTCCAAGTCAATATCTTCTAATATTGGGTTTTCATTGAGCGGTGCGATTCCCATTCACAGTTCACAGTAACGTGACGGTCTTGATCATCACGGAAGAAGTACGGTCCAATGACGCCGCCGGTCCATAAACCGCAACAAACCGTAATTTTTTCGGGATACAATGATTACCTATAAAAATGAACGTGATTACTCGTGGAGTACGTGCAGATTGCTGCCTGACCAATAACGCATATTTTGCTTATTGACGAAGCCATGCAGCCAGAAATGAGCTTCATCGCTGATGATGATTTTCCGTTGAAAATCCGGATCATTTTCAAGTTTTTGCTCAGCCCAATTCACGAACACAGTACAACGATTCTGCTGGTCAAGCGGTTTCAGTTCTTCATCCATTCGCCACAACCACGTCACAGAGATGCCCAACGCTTGAGAATGACGTGTGTGAGACTGATTTGGGGCTTCCTCAATTGATGCGCTAGTGGCAGCAATATTCTCGATGGCACAGGAATTTCTTCGTCTCACTGGCACGTTAACATTTTGTATCGTGCCGGTGGATTCAAATTTTTCCACTAAACGCTCAGTTGTTGATCTGACTGGACGGTTATGACCACCATAAATTGGACGGTGCGGTCTTAAAATTGAGGCCATCAACTCCGAATTTCGTTAGTAAATTTTAATAATTTCGAGTCGTTGAATCGTACATCTTTCCACGATGAAATGGCAATTCTTACTGAAGAGAAAGAACGAAAGAACGGGAAAAAATTTGGCGTGGTTTGCTGTCCCTATCGGTCTACCTTTGTATTGTCCCTATTGAAAAACCCGTTATATATGAAATAATTTTTTAATCCCGGAACAGGATGTATTGAGTTTGCTACGAAGTTTAAACACCCAGAAGTTGACGTCAGAGACCTATAAAAATGAACAGCATGACAAGCTAAGTCGATTTAGATGTGCTGTTTGTCGTAAGAGTTTATCCAGAGCCTCAGTTTTTGAGACATCAAACTGAAATTTTGCAGACGTCTTTTCCTCCATAAGAAGCTAGTTATTTTTCGGAATCAAAGTGAACGAGCGGAACCAAGTGCTTGTATGGACAACTTTTTCATTTGACGAGTTATGGTTCCTGAGGCAATAATGCAGCACATGTTCAGATCGAATCACTAAAGCATATACATATGTATGTAGCTGCCATACAAACTGCACGATCGAAATCAAGTTCATAGAATGAACATTTTGTATTTGTGAAGGGTATTATAAAAGTTAACGTGTTTTCTTGTATTTTTTTCCAAAAGTCATTTACTTATCAAACCGCAGCTGTAATTTGGAAAAATACATATGTATATATTAAATTGCTTGTCTTATTATCTGTAAACATAACTCACACTTGTAGATAAGTGTATTTTTTATTTTCTTAAATTTGCATGTCTGTTAAATCAGTTGCACGAAGTTGTTTTTTGTTTTCCAAAATACATTTCCACATTAATGCGACTACATATACATATGTGTGTATTGACATGTGTATATATGAATTTATATGCATGTGTGTATGCGCTTGGCTGCCGTAAGTGTGCTTGTCGTTAAGTGGATACTTCATAGTTGGCTATCTACCTATTCAGCATATGCTAAGAGCAAGCAGCGGTCGGTGAATCAGCTTTTGCCCACTACGCAACCAATCAGGCACAACCACACACACGCACGAGACAATGTGTGTGAGCACATACACACTGTAACATACATTGTTTTCAACCGCAACCGAGTCGATATACATATGTATGGAATATGCATATACCCTTGCATATATACAACCATACACATACTTATGCATATATACACTTAGGTAAGGTAAGCACATACTCATTTGCGTTTGTTTGTAAGTGTTTCTGGTAATTATGGCGATGACACGCTAACGTTGATGACAAAGTGCAGGTGGAAGGACGTGACAAATGACAGACAAAAATGCTAAGAACTTTCGTTGTTGCCATTGTTGCTGCAGAAGTGAACCAGAAGAACAACAAACAGCCACAACAACAACAAGAGCAGCAACAATTTAGCAAACGAACGCCAACAAACAAGAGCTTCCGGTTGTGCAACGCAGGACATGTGATGATGTGCTCATACTTGGCCACACTGGCATGCAGACATGCACATAAGCACCTACACGCACACAACCGCCGCTACGATACATGCATATGCCTGTGCATGTGTGTGTGTGTGTGCGCGTGTTGAAGGCAACATAAGAGAGACGTTAAATTGCACGAAATAAAAACGCTGCATACTTTTAGGTGTATAAACAGGGAAATAATGAAAATTTGCGCTGACACATATACCGTTATGCGTTTTGTATGTAGAAATGTGCGCGGTTTTTATGTGCATTCGTTAGCGTTTACATATCCACAATTTTAATGGAAAAATAACGGTGCACTTTTATTTTATTGTGATCAATATATGCAGATCTATGTACATTGTGACACAAAAGTAGCCGGAAATTGTAAATAAAACGCAAAATAAATGCAAAATTTCAGCTTTACGAATCAGGTACGAATCGAGCGAGAATGCGTTTCATACCCAAAATATCCACCAAAATCATTCGAAGGGACTCGCGAGAAATGTCGAGCTCTCTTGTCATCTCTCGAACACTTGCCCTGACGGTTTCCAAGCATCATATTCTTCATTTTTTTTTTAATTTTCATCAGTTGAAGGGGTCGAAGTTTGTCCAGAACTAGGCATATCGATCTCTCGACTGTCTTTGAAGGCTTTGTACCATGAATTTGTTCCTTATGGATAAACCGTCAACGCCGTTTAAAGCGGATACGACAAGACATCGCAGCCGATTGGAAGTTGCACCACGACAACGCCACGGCTCACACCGTCTTTCTTGTGAACAGCTACCTAAACAAGGCCGGCATCCCAACGCTTCCGCAACCGCCCTACAGCCCAGGTGTGGCCCCGCCGGACCTTTTTTGTTTCCTTGCCTAAAAAGGTCGATGAAAGGCAAGCATTTTGGGACGACAGAGGGGCTCCAAGCAGCATGCACCTCGGCTCTCTAGGCTATTCGGGAGAATGACTTCCGTGACGCAGAAGGAATCTATTTTGAAAGTTTTTAAAGAATTATAACTATTGGTTCAATAAATTTTTTTAAATCGGCTCAGTCCTATTACTTCCCGGACAAACCCTGTAAAATTCACAACGCACTACTGCGGTGCAACGAACTCGTTGACAGATGGCGCTCATATTTGGCATAGTGATTAAAGAAGAAGATTATGGCACTCCTACCAATTTAGCAAAATACATTTTTTTGAAATATCATTTACCCAGTGAATTCAATTACAATTTCCGGGTCCTTTTTTGTCACAATGTATTTACTTATATGTAGATACATATGTGTCATTATTGGCCACAAATTTGTTCGCTCTATGCCATTGATTACACTCTATATACACATATCTACATATATACAAATTTATTTCATCTATTAGTTTGAATATACGAGGGTGCCATTTTAAGTTCAAGGCCTGAAAGCGTGGTACTCTTTACTACAAGTTTTTTAATAATAACTTGACAATTAACTTATTTTTAGTAATTATACAAATTTTGAGAGCAATTGCGACACTTTTCTCTGAACTATCGAAGTGCAAGCAACTTAAGGGGTTATATTCACAATCAAGTCAGCAAAATGCGTTTTTGTGATTTTTGTTGGGTGCATAAATAAAATAAATCCAAATTAATTAAATTGAATGTGCTTTGATAATCGAAGATTCATTTTGAGAAAATTTGGACTACCTTAATGCCATAACCCATCTCCAGAAAGACCTCCGAAAAAAGGTAATTCTCAAATAGTCTAGTAATTATTTAAAAAATCGGATCAGAATAATTATATTCATCACATATATTTTTTAAAACTTTCACTTTTTTTCGCCCAATAAGTAAAATCAAAAACCCACCCACGTACATCCCCCTGCTCATGAAACACAGATGCATGTATGTTTGTACGTTTGTGCGTCACATTTAACGCTAATGAGTTTAAAATTTCAATTTATCGACAAATTTAAAAGTAAATAAAAACAACAAATAAACCTGCCTTCATGTGAAGCAATGTCAATCAAGAGGAGTTTAACAATACTTTCACTGGGTAACAAGCTTTATTGTATTGAGGAATAAATTAAACAAACACAGTTCGTGGATATTACACAGCGAATCAGTAGTTGAAATCACATGCACTAGATTTTTATGCCCTGAACAGTGTATATTAAGTTTGTCACGAAGTTTGAAGGAACCCTAAGTAAATGTAGGAGACGCTATAAAGTAGTCGATTTAGCTTTGACCGGGTGAAATATCAATTTTAAATTTTTTTCACGTTCTTTTCTCCCCAAGAAGGTTCTCATTTGGCGGTACCGCGTATATCGGATCGTCATAGCCTATAGCTGTCATACAAACTGATCGATCAAAAACAAGTTATGGTATGAAAAACTTTTTAATTTGACCAGCTGTCGTCACTAAATTTGGCATACTTAATTGTTCAAAGCAGTGCTAAAATCTCTGAACAAATTGTTTAGATCGGCCCACTATAACGTATAGCTGCCATACAAACTGATTGATCAAACTCGAACTCTTGTACGGAAAACTTTTTTATTTGACAAAATATTTTCATGAAATTTGGCATAGATTATCCTTCAAAGCAGTGCTACAATCTCTGAACATATTGTTCATATCGAAACACTATAGCATATAGCTGCCATACAAACTGATCGATCAAAAACAAGTTATTGTATGGACAACTTTTTAATTTCACAAAATATTTTCATGAAATTTGACATAGATAATTCATCAAAGCAGTGCTACAATCTCTGAATAAATTGTTTAGATCGGAGCACTATAGCATATAGCTGCCATACAAACTGATCGATCAAAAACAAGTTATTGTATGGAAAACTTTTTTATTTCACAAAATATTTTCACGAAATTTTGCATAGATTATCCTTCAAAGCAGTGCTACAATCTCTGAACAAATTGTTCGGATCGGAGAACTATAGCATATAGCTGCCATACAAACTGATTGATCAAACTCGAGTTCTTCTATGAAAAACTTTTTTATTTGACAAAATAATTTGACGAAATTTAGAATTCAAAATCACAAATTTCAACAATAACGTTTTACTTTGTAATATTTGACCTTTTCTACGCCCGAAAGTTTCTGTGTTACTCCCACATCCCTCCGCAACATTTTTTACTATTCTCTGCAAACGAAATTACCAAGTCATTCACTTTGCTTCATTTCTAACGCTCCTCAAACCTTTTGTCTTTCCCTTGCCAGGAAAGCGCATATTTCCCATTGTAAAAAAAAAAATTAATTTGTCTTCACTCATCATTACTCATTCTTATTTTTAAATCCAGGAAGTCGAAATAAATCCAATTGAATGTCAATCATTTTTTCACAACTTTAGCGCAACTAAAAGCCTCTAAGTAATCAAAATAGAATTAATGATAGCTTTTTTATCGCTCAGAACTTGAGCATAATTTATGCCGTTCTTCGCTTTGTGCTTTATTCACTTAACGGCATAGTTAAGCGGCTGAGAGTCTCTGCCACGCTGAACTTTACAGAGTCGCAATTACAAAATTCCAAGCATTAAAGTGTCATCTGTACATATACACACATACACACGTTCATATATGTATGCATAATCGCTCACTAATAAAGATGTAAAATAATGTGCTGACAACAGTTAAAAGCCAAACGATTCGCCACTAAAGCGCATGTTGAAATACCATTGACTCATCATGAATATTTAAATTATCGTTTGGTACACAAATACATGTACACACGTGTGTGTGAAATTTGTTGTCAGCGTAGCAGCATTATAACTGTAAAGTACTAAAGCTTTTGGTGAAGACGATGAGAGCCGACAATTCGATATGCTATTATAGCGGGTGTCAATTGCAAATTTCATAAGTACGAGCGTATTGGAAAAATGTGACCTTTTCCTTTCTTACTTTCTCTTTTTTATACCCTAAACAGGGTAAATTAAGTTTGCCATTTAAGACCGTCGCGAACTAGTCTCTCAGTTTTTGAGATATCGATCTGAAATTTTGCACATATCATTTTCTCTCAAAGAAATTTCTCATTTGTCGAAATCACTGATATCGGACCACTATAGCATATAGTTGACATACAAATTGTTCAATCAAAATCAACTCTTTGTATGGAAAACTTTTTTAGCTTACAAGATACCTTCACGAAAATTGGTACATATTGTTTTTCAAGGCTAGGACATAATCTCCGAAGAAATTGTATAGATCGGATGACTATAGCATATAGCACCCATACAAATTGTTCAATCAAAATCAACTCTTTGTATGAAAAACTTTTTAAGTTTACAAGATACCTTCACGAAAATTGGTGCATGTTGTTTTTCAAGGCTAGGTCACAATCTCCGAAGAAATTGTATAGATCGGACTACTATAGCATATAGTTGCCATACAAATTGTTCAATCAAAATCAACTCTTTGTATGGAAAACTTTTTTATTTTACGAGATATCTTCACGAAACTTGCTCCATATCATTTTTCAAACAAGGTCATAATCTCCGATTATATTATTTTGGAGGCAATTCTACAAACTCCGAAGAAATAGTTCAGATCGACCAAATATAGCATAAACAACATAAAATAAATTTTTATACCCTTTTTTGGTAAACGAAATGCACGTATAAAGGGTATTTTAGCCTGGGTGCAGCAGTAGTTAACATTTTTTTGTTATTGGGTTTGTTGATATTGTTTTTGTTATTATTGTTGGGTAATTGCAATGAGCAGGTGGCAAAGCGGAATGCAAGAAAGTCAAGCTGTTTCAACATTGTTGAAAGTCGCTTTAAAAATGCATATGTAAGTGTATTGGTTTATGCCACAAGCGTGTGTTTCACTTGCGGCCCACACAAACACATATATACATATGTACATACATACATATAATACAACAAATTTCAACCGCAGCGCGGCAGCCAGCGCGCTCTAGCGCCGCTTCTGCTACTATCTAACACAATTCGGCCAAATGCACAAGCAGTGACAAACGCACACACATATGCACACATTTTTCAATCATTGGTGCTTGCGCTTATGTGTATGTGTGCAGCTTAGCGCCACCTGCCAATTTAACCTTTGGTTAGCGGTGTTCCCTCTATGCCCATTGTTGTTGCGCTTTGTTATTGTTTTTTTTTTTTTTTGTATTTTTCAACTTGTTGTTATTGTTGCGCCCTTCGACATTTAGCAATTTTTCAAACAACACTCGCTTGCACTCAGTCACTGTCACTCTCGCTCGCTCTCCCGCTCCTCGCTACCTTTCTCACTCATGCGCACGTTCACTAGCGCGCACCTTTCCTTTTTCCATCTCTTTCTAGCCGCTCTTATCGCACATAACGGTAATTTGCTTGGGTAACCCTTACGCTCCAGAAAAGCCATAAATTAAGCTTTCAATGCAGTTACTCATACGCCAGCGTGAGCTTACGCTTGTAGGCGAATGTGCAGCTGTATACAACCACAACACCAGCAACAACAATACCAGCAGCAAATAGCGAATACTGGGAACAGTTTTAGGTAAACGCATTGGCAATTTAATTTAAACGCACGAGGAGAACGTGTATGTGAGTGTGTGTGTGTTTTTTTATTTTCATTTTACGATTGCAGCTGGAGATGTGATTACATATGCAGTGCCATAGTCACTTATAAAATTACACAAATACATATATGGTCCCATTGGAGAATGACGGAATTCAGCAGCAGGTAAACCCGCGCTATATTTTCCTATTTATTACAACTATTTATTTTACTGCTGCGCTAGCTAAGTTCAGGGCTACCATTCATTTCATGAAGTCCTCTGGCGGCGCCGGGGAAAGCGTAGGGATAGTAGGTTCTTTTCTATTTGCAATGCATGAGCGTTACTAATAATTGGGTCAGCTTGCCACAGTGGCAAGTGCTTGGTACTCCACAAAAGGATACAAGTGTAGGGTTCTCATGTTGGCCATTATTATGTGTGCGGGGCAGGGATCAAACAGTATAACAAATATCCTTGGATGAACTTGAAGAAGTTCAACTTAAGAGATTTAAAGCTGAGTGGCATACTAAAGCTGATTATATTAGGGTTTCGTACATAATAAATAGTATACGCGAGACCACCTGTATGCGCTTCCTGCTCTCAACCCGCAGCAAATTATGTTTTTGTACTCTGACGAGGGCTTATTAAGTTTGGCACGAAGCTTGTAATGCGCGGAGGTTGGAGACCTTAAAAGTATGTAGTACTTAGTCAATTTCGCCATAGCTGTCTGTCTGTATGAACCTACGCCTTTGGCCTGGTTAGGCCTAAACGGTCCCCAGATCTTGATTGTTTTTTGTAGAAAGTGGTGTAAAAGCTTGTGGAAGTTCATTCCGGCATACCTAGAGGCCATTTATAATAAGTGCATCTGGAAGAGATACTTTCCACGCGAGTGGAAAAGTGCCAAGCTTGTTCCTCTCCTGAACTCCCCTGATAAGATTAGGAGCGATCCTCGTTCTTATCGGGGCATCAGTTTCTTTCCAGTATTCCAGTTATGGTAAAACGGCTTCAGAAGCTAATGCGGGGTTCAGAATGTTGTTAGGAAGAACGTCAACAAATATGTCCTTGCACCCCCTGTTGACCAGATTGTTGCGTTCAGGTTAAAAAGGGGCTTGAGTGTGTCATTGCTGCGGAATGACTGGATTTCCGATGACATTCGGGACGTTGGGTTTATTGAAGGAAACCCATTCTTCATGTTTTGTCTGAGTCTAGGTTTTCAGCTTACCTATCTGATAGGTCGGGTTGTTTTTGTGGGGCTTGGGTAGAGGACCGCGTGCATGTAAATGCAGAATACCTGATGGACTCGGACATTAGGGATATGGGTAATATGTGGATTAACCGGACTCATAGACGTTTAGATGTTAGCGGTGTGTTCTGCACTAATTAGAGTGTCAAACAGTTAGGGTCATTTGCGCGTGAATTGTTTAGGCAGCGAAGACGTTTAACTGAGAATTAGAATTACCTTCTTGTGTGAATGGTGAGTGCGTGTAATGTGCGTATGGGGACCAACTCCTGGTCACCAGTAAAGAGCAGTATGGAAGCTCAACTGATAGTAATTTCGACAACGAAGTGTGACCGGAGACTTAATTCTAATATCACGGGCAGCAGGAACCCTTGGAGTTCGCTCCAATCTGCTCATGCAGATTGGCCCCTCGGAGAGTATCGTGGGAGTTGTGATTAAAACCCTAATTCGAGAAGAACTGACACTTTGTCAGTTGAATGTGGAGTTGTATTGCAATCGGGTGCCGGACCCTAAGTACGGCAGAGGTTTTGGATGGGCCTCGAATCCTACCAAAGTTTTATTGTTACTGAAAATACTTGGCATCTTCAGAGCGCTGATCAACGCATTGATTTGATCCGTTGTGCTTTTGAGCGCCGTGGGGTAAGACTGTCGTCAGCAGGTATGAGATGTCGATCTAAAATCACACACACTTTCTTTTCTCCCCAAGAAGCTGCTCATTTGTTGGAACCACCGAAATCGGGCCACTAAGGGATATAGATGTCATATAAACTGATCCAACAAAATTAACTTCTTGTATGGAAAAAACATTTTTTTTTTTTGAGAAATTCTCACGATGGTCTAAGCCAAAGCTGCAATCCACATATGCAATGTTTAGACCGAGCAAAATCAAGTTATTTTTATTCGGCAGCATGCCTTATATTATATATTACTCGATCTAAAAAGCAAATCAACTAAATATTTAGAGCAAGACGGGATTCTGTGTTTCCACTCTGAGAACAAAAGACCATTTTAATAACAAAAAAATTACTTTCTCGAACAAATTAATTAATGATCAATTTAAAACGATATTACAAAAACAAAGAAAGAAAGAAAAAGTAGTAGACCCAGACACTAACATTTTTAGCCGGAAGAAGGCACAGCCTTATTTTAAAAGACACTGTTGGAAGCTTGTAATGAGAAATAAGAGAAAAATATTAATTTCTTTATAAGCAAACGATATGCAACAATATATCAAGATGTTGACAGTAAATTGGTGTAATAGATGTTTTCTACTCAGTCAGTAAAAACCGGCCATTAATAAAAACATAATTTGAACAAATTAAAAAGTTGCTTATTCGACTTATTCGGCTTATTAAACTCATTTGTGTGCCCAAGTGAATCGACAAATTTGCTATCACCTAAATAGGTGTGTGACTTCGATAAAATTTTTGCCATAACCCTAAATGTAGGCAACACTTTTTTTCAAATATTAATAACGGCACGGTATAGCAAAGTGTAACCTATATTTAATAGCGGTAGAAATAGCAATAGCAAGCATGACACAATTTAGACGTAAAAGCAGCTTTTAAACAGATTAGAATTCACTGTCTTCGGCGATATTGTGATTTACATTGTATACGTACATATACGTATCTCATACATATACATACATAGTCATATATAAGAAGCTGCAGCTGTGCTGATTTTTTGCGGCCATGGACAATTTTTAAATGCATACATACGAGTATACAAATACAGCTATGGTAGGAAATACGCAGCATTTTAAAGTAGTGTTAGTGCGAGTACACAGACATCATGCAAACTTGTGGCGATTATTTGCTACACGCATAAGCCAAGCACCGCACAGGATATTATGTGGAGAAAATGAAAGAAATCAAGCATTTTGCATTGTCTAACATACAGACATTTAAAGCCGTCATCATTAAACACGTGTAATAAAGCTTGCAATGCATGTATGTAGGTGTGTGCAAATGTAACTGTTAACCATTAGTTGTTTATTCGCTTGTATTGGTGTGCATTCAAGACTACTAACCAGCGCCTTTGTGGAGTTAAAGGATATGAGAAAATATGAAACTATTCACACGCGTATAAGCACAGGAGCTATGTATACATATATACTAGGGTGTACGGTTCCGGTGCTCAAGTTTATGATTTGTCCCATAAAAAAAAAAAAAAACAAAATTATCCAAAGTAAACAAGCGCTTTCTCTTCAGTTTAAAGCATGCCCAAAACATGTTCGTTTTTTCGCTATACATAACTGGGAATTTTTGAATATACTGCATTAAAGGGTAATATACAGTTAGAATTTTCAAAAAGTCGATTTTTTTTATTTTTTTTTTCTTAATGTACATATATTTCAGAATACACACATAAAATTTCATATCGCTCCGGTGTATATTTTCGAAGTTATACGCAAATTTGAAAAGCGTTTTAGAGTGCTTGGAAGTACAAGGCCAAACTTTAAACGCGTTTTTCTCAAAATAGTGTTTCCAAAGCGGTGACGAACATTACTCGAAACTGATTTGTCACAAATTTTAATATGAGCTTCTTAGATATATCTACTTTTTTGAAATTAATCGAAGATTTTTTCTCACCGATAAAAATTTTTTATAAACAATTTAAGGCCGAAATTTTGGTCAATATCGATTATTTTTGCAAACCGCTATTATGTCAAAAAATTTAATTTTGCGTATTTCTGCTATAAACTACTAGATTTAACATTACTTTAACTAAATCTGTTTGGTTTTTTAATTTCAGTGGACCCAGTTCAGAGGTATAGTGGTCACCGCGAAGCGTCTTTTTTGATAGTAGCGGCCGGAAATCAGCTGTAGTTCCTTTCCAAATAAGTATTTTTATTAATACTAAACCTAAGAATACAGTTAAAAGATACCATAATTTGTGTACACATTTTCAAATCAATACATTTAAAAGTTTTCTCAGAAAAAAATTTGGAAAAATCGCTTATTTCTGGCATTCTAACTGCATAGAACCCCTTAAGCAGGTAAAACAAGCAAGGCTATACCTTTAAAAATAGTTTATTCTAATACAAAATATACCGTTCTACAAAAAAGGTCTTGCTGATTTTCTTCCTAAAATCGTTCCCTTGAAAGTTATACGCTGTTAAAAGTTGTACAGCAAATGTACTGAGCATTCACACAAGTGCCTTACAAACTATCTGTTGCTCATACGACATGGTGTACTATATGAATACAGTACATTTCAAGCATAACTTTAACTGCTTATAACTTTTAAAGGAATATGCTTATTGAAAAACCCAATAAGAACTTTTTTGTAGGGCGCTAACTTTTGTATTAGCATAACCCATTTCCACAGCTGTAGCGTTACTTGCTTCGGAGATAAAAAGTTTAATGGAAAAGAACAAAAATTCACATGAAAATACATGGAGAGACTTAAAATGATGTAGCCAACGTTTAAATCGAAAATAAAAAGTTGTGTTAAATATTTTTTTTTAACTCAGCGGACTTCTGCAAATTAAAAATCAACTTGGTAAGACGCCAACACCTTAATGCATACATATTTGTCTTTTTCTTTGTACGTGTGTATAGAGAAAGCAGCATTTTTACGCTTAAACGTTGCATTTAATCATATTTATATTTGGATGTGTGTGCGTCCATGCAAAAGAACTTCAACGTGTGCACAATAAGTGGAAAGTTGCCAACTTAGAATACTAATTACACACGAATCCTCCAAACACTTCACCAATTGTTGCCCTGTCATTAGGGAGCGCATTAGCACAAATACACGAGACACTTTTGTCATATAAACATACATCTATATGCATGTATGTGTATTATAGTTATAGAGATGTATTTGTAGGTTAGGTAGCAAGTGCTTTAAAGCAAAACCAAAAAAATACAGCTGTGAAATGACAGCTGCTTTAATCTCATTGGTTTGAGACAAGGAAAGTCCAAGTTTTACTTAGGAGACCATAGTGCGCCTCAGGGTTTCTAGCAACTGTAATTGAACAATTTTGTACCACATATCTAACTCTTCCTTTAGTATAAAGACGTTATAGTTTCAAGTAAGGTCTTTTCAAACACGGTTATATGTGTATATTTGCTTTTTGGGTACTCGAGTTAGAATATTATTTTTTTTTCGAACACAGCGATTCCCTTATTAAGATGTATTAGTATTGATGCGACTGAAGAATTCTTCAAAGGAAATAACAAATGCAAGCAGATACCATACACTGAAATATTGTATTATATACTTCGGAATAGGTTAGATTAGGTTAGGTTATACTGGCGGCTGTCACAGATCTACTGATCCCTAGTAATGCCAGATGGAAGTTCTTAGATTTCTTACTTTTAGGTGAAGTGTTCGTTGTTTTTGTTGCTGTAGCGTAAAAGATCTGCCGAGCTGGGAGTCTTTGGACGGATAAAAATCCGGGTCCTTTCCGGTTACGGAGACCCGACTGTCGCGGGAACGAGCGTATTCGTCATACAGGACGTCAATACGTTTTGCGAACTGTAAGAACGATTAGATATCTAAGTTTGATACTTCGTAGCTCCTAAATATTAAGGACGACTTCTAGATAGTGCTGGACATAGGCATAGGAGATGTTCGAGCATATCTCTCAAGCCTACTTCTATGAACTTTCGGTATGTATCGTCATTATTTATGCCCATTCGGCTCACATATGATGCCAGTAGGCATGAAATGTCCAGAGGTCCAGAGGCCAACAACCGCTCGGCAGTCCTTTCGAGACCGTGTGAATAGAAAGCATGTGAGTTTTCCTATGGGGCTCTTGCACATGATCTTGGCGATCATGCATGTACCTAAGGCATTCAATATCGCCCCGATTCGCCTGTCAGACCTCTCCAGCTCAGAAAGTATTCGACATAATACCCGCCGGGGGAAGTAGCGGAAGAGGAAGACCTTCACTCCGTTGGAGAGATCAGGTGGAGAAGGACTTGGCTGCACTTGTTATTTCGTATTGGCGCCCAATAGCGAAAAAAAAACGACTAACGCGCTATTTTTAACTCGACTGTAACCGCGTAAGCAAAATCTACACCATTCAAGAAGAAGAACCCCGTGGCTATATTGATATTCTTTATATTATTTCCTGCCTTGTTAGCTATCTCAGCCACTTTTTTGCAAAGAAAAAAATCCACATGGAAATTACGGCAGCATTCCGGAGGCTCGAGTCGTGACCTGAGATCCAGCTCCAAGCAATCAATCTCTCACGCCATTTATAATTTTTGAGCCATTTGTATATATATTGTGAGGTTCGCCGGAAGGTTGTATGGTCCCGCTTGCTACGTCCGAAGATCCATAGTTACATAAAACGGATTTCGATTGCTGCCGAAACCATCTAAACACAAGAAAATAGACGCAAGAAAATACACGCTAGAAAAAAATTAAGCCAACCAAGAGACAATCGAAATGACTGGATACAAAAGGCAAATCGTACTACAGAAAATCGGGCATGAATATCATATATTTATATATATGTGTATAATTCTTCTTAGCAGTATCAATACGCTTTCAGTGTAACTATCACAAAATCAAAAGGTCCAATATCCGGGCACCCTTTCCACCCACACTTCATTACTATGAAGCTATCCTATCCACAACCTACTATTCGCCGCCATACGTTGCCGTAAGAAGCCCGCATTTGCTTTTAATCTCGCCAACCAAAGTGCCAATAATCTTTATTTCAGCATAAAAGTGGCCCTCAGCTTGGCTAGTTTAATCAACATTTATTCAAGAAAGGCCTTCCGGCGTTGCTTGCCACGCACATATCGTCGTTGGTGCATCAAACAAAGGACGCACACTCAGACACCGTCATTTATTCCTCATTTTCTTATATTTGTTTAAATATAAAATAAATAAATACCACAAAGTGAAATGCTATTTTTTTACTATTTATGCTGCTGAAACCTACGACCTGGCAGTCATATGCTTGCTTGTATGTGCATACATACAGTCTATTAGTAGGTATGTGGGTGCGCTGGTCCACTATGGTTCAAATGGCACGCTTGACAGATGCCATCGGTTCAAGCAGACAGTTGGTTAGTTCATTCATATGCAGAAATGCAAATGCAGTCTGCATTGAGCTATGAGCCATTGACGGTCGGACGGTTAAGCGTTTAAATGCGGGCGAGTGCGTGCGTACGAGCGGCTGTCAGCAGGTCTAACTGCCTGTCTGTTTGTCTGTCTGTCTGGTTGGCGGCGTGTCAGTCGCACAGTCATTATGCAAATGCGCAGCGACTTCGGGTGAGCTGAACTGGGTGAGAAAATGTAATGAAATGAAATCAAATAAAAAAGTTTTTCCATTTATGAAGATGAGACGCTTAAACGTTCGCCAGAGATATGTGCTATTTTACTGGTGAATATGGCGCTCTGCACTCGCTGTATATGAACTTAGGTGAGTGCATATGGCACCTAGACAAACAGACAAGCAACATATTCGCATTTTACTGACTATCTTCCTGAAATTAATATTATTTTTTATACGCACTTTTTGCAGATATTACGCTTTATGAAGCTCAGGAAATGTGTAGAGATTAGAGAAAAATTAGCTGGGCATGGCAGTTTCACAAACTAATTTCGCTTTATGGTTAATCAAGTGTCACTGCAGCGTTTTTTAGAATACTGCGCATATAATGGCTGGGTGAGTGACTTCAGGGTACGAAATTCTTTGGTGCTCAATTTGAGTTGTAAAAATGGCTTAATCACCAATTCGGAGATCCCATTAGCGACATTCGGAAATTAATCCACTTGAAAAATTTTATGACCGAAACAGATGATCGAAACTGAGAACCGCAAAAAATAAAATATATAACTTTTAACATAATTCTGAGCCTTGAACCAAACTCCCACACTATTTGACCGAGTATAATCGTAGCATTCCCATTCAGAAGCTATAACTTTCTATGCTATTACTCATGGTTATGTCGTTAGTGATGCTTCGAAATTAACTCATTCCAACAAAATTATGGCTAAGAACATGATCCTAAGCCCTGATGCATTTAACCACTACGACTAGACAGACTTTAAACAGACTTTAGAGCTGGCTACTCTGAATCCACCCACCCATTGCGACGATATGCTCTGCCACACACAGTGTCTTTGATATTCTTAATAGTCATATAAATATCCAGCACTTTATTTCTAACCATTTCCCACGAAAGTCGGGTCTACGTAACCGGAACGGCCCCGGACTGTCAACTAAGTAAAATTCTGCAGCTACTACAACAACAACATTAGCAATATGATCCGTTCCCACGACAGTCGGGTCTACATACCCGGAACCGACTCGCTTTCTTATTCGACCAAGGGCTGTCAACTCAGCAGCATTTCCCCAAACTTCAGGAATGTTTTCTGCCCCTACATCAACAACATCAGCATAACCAATATAAGCGTCCTAAAACAGAATAAAATAAAAATAAATAGAGGTATGCGCCGCGACATAAGGTCTATTGTTCCCTCTATGTCACAACGAATCCCGTAGGCCTGGATAAATTTCAGTATCCTGCTAGGTTCAATTGATACGGTGTGATCCCTATTCAGATACATAGAACCTAGGGTCTTTATACTGGGCCTACAGACTGCTGTGCATTCCAGCAACAAGTGCTCGGAGGTTTTCGGCTCCATGCCGCAGAACCGGCAGTTAATATATACAAGAGGCTACCCCAATATACAAGAGGCTACCCCAATGTTAAATAGGTGTCTCTTGAGCCTACAGTGCCGAGTGTAAAATGCCACAGTGCAATAGCCGAAACTTATTCCTCGGGAAGTAACCACTCATTAGCAACTTTTCTTGCATACTTTTACCTGCCCACCCACCCATATGAGGTGCACTTAATTGCGAACGGATAGGCTATTCAGTGGTTCTGTACACCTTTGAAGCAATAGTGATTTAATCTCGTAAGTTGAGATCACCTTAAAAGCCGCTTGACTATAGCCGAGTATCTCGATGCTTTCATTGCGATAGTTGTGTTGGCGGTTTATCTCCACACGCGGACTAATAGCAAAGACTTCTGCTGAGGAAATACTCGGAAATCGTCCCATTGGTATGGAAAGTTTGGTAGGCGACGCCTGCACCAATGGCTTGCACCGTTTTCGAGCCGTGAGTGTACCGTTTAAAAATGCTGCTCCTTAGCAGTAGATCAAGCGTGAACTTACTCTATTCAACCTTACTGCCGAACGTAATTTTCAACTTCCTTAAGAAGTTTACTCTTTTGGCTTACCCTTTTGGTCATCAAAATGGCACAGCTAGAGCTAATTGAGCCCGAAATATCACAGGGCAGCACTCCCACCTACTCTTTTGGTTATGCTGATATGAGCATATCTTCCTTCCCACAGGAAGGCAACTCTATTCGTCGAAAGATAACTTAGCTCATACATCCTCTGATAAGAAATGACATCATACCCAAATGTAATCGTAGAATACAGAATTTTCTCGCAGATTCACATTGAACTAATTAATTTCTGAGCTAACTAGTCTAGAAAATAAAGTGTAATACTAAGAGTGATTGGACCTTAGCTATCACTTGGTCCGGCCCTTTCAAACCTTTCATATACGGAACGCCCACCAAATACAAATTATGTATGAGTCACGATGAATCCGGGAAGCATGAGTAACACAGACGGGTCTACGTAAACTCTTTGGGCTCCGACTGTAAAATCTTCTGCTTTCTTCAAAGTAAGGTGAATGTTTTGTAGTTTGTTTATGGTTGTCAAATTCTTAGAATCTCAATGACCATGTATATCACAAAGGCCCACACGATTCGTTATGGACACTGATAACCATTAGCTCTGTAGTATTCTTTTATACCTTATCCACATGCGACAATAATAATAGGATGACCTGACTAGTTATAACTGCCAAGATCCCTACACTCACACCAACAAATCATGCTTTTACAAGTATAATGATTTAATAATAATGTGGGTAAAACCCCTTTGAAGTCATTGTAATTAAGTTTTATGAAATTCACACCTTCTGGCTAAAACTAAGCCTAATCAAACGCTTGTCCCCATTTCATTGACGAGCCTTAATTTGTACCGTTTTGCTCCATATTCCGAAAGTCACTTGACGTTGCATTTGATATGGTGTCAAATTAATGCCATTAATCGCAATTTGCATATATTAGGCTAATATGTGTGCATAAATTATAATGATGTGCAATAAAACGGAAAACTTAATATTGCCAAGCGACGAAGATGTAATGAGGACGTCAGCGGAAGTGTTGTCGTGTTTATTAAAAGGCGCAAATGTGCTCGTGTGCGTATATAGTGCAGATATAACATATATACGTATTAAGGCATTCAAACATTTTATAGATCCCGAAAATTCGGGATTCAAAAGTCGGGATTAAATTTTTTAAGGATGAATTATTATTGTTGTAGTACTATGTACAGATCCCGGTCTATCAATCTCGAAATTTCGGGAAATTTCGGGATTCAAAAGTCGGGATTAAATTTTTTAAGGATGAATTATTATTGTTGTAGTACTATGTACAGATCCCGGTCTATCAATCTCGAAATTTCGGGATTTGTAAATTCGGGATCCCGAAAATTTTTTGAGATTTTTTTGTTAAATAAATTTAAAAAAGTATGATATTGTTAGTAGATAAATCAAGTACAGGCAGATTCCGGTCTATCAATCTCGAAATTTCGGGGTTTGTAATTACGGGATTCCGAAGAATTTTCGAGATTTTATTGTTAATTAAATTTTAAAGACTTTTAAAGTAAAATGTTGTTGTTATTGTTGTACTACGTACAATATATAAGCAAATAACTCGCGTAGTTACTACGCAGATTACGAACTATCAAGGGTTTCATACTGACTCTTCAAAATTTGTAATAAATAATTTCATACAACAGTTATCTAAAATTTCATTATCAGACTGTGTTATTAGTTAGCAAAGAGAGAACAATATTATTTTTTTATTAGACTGCTTTTTTATTTATATATTTTCAAACCTTAACACAGACCCACCAAAGACTAAAACCACTTTTAACGATATAATCTACTTAGCAAAGTCTGAGACCCTTTTAACGATCTAGTAGAGAGCATTGACGCACACCACAATCTTGACAATTTTAAAGCGTTGACCTAGTTTGACGGAATAAAATAATACGATTTTCGAAAAAAAACTGCTGTATCAATTCTTTTCACATTTTATACATATACATATTTTTAAGTTTTTCAATAATTTTTAAAGAAAAAAATATTTATTTTTTGAAATTTAAAAAATTTTCGTTGTGTTTGGCCGGGTAAGTCATGGTATGGAAAATTATATACAGAGCATGTAGAAAAAACGTTGCAATTTGTGCTGTTTCGAGAAAACCGCATTTAAAAATGAACAGAGTGGATATATTTTAGAAAGCTGAAACTCACAAACTGTTTAAGATATCGATTTTGAATTTTAGTATATGCGATCGAAATATGAGAGAAACAATCGATTTTATTATTCATTTCACTTAAAAAATATGGCTTGCTAGATAAATAACCTTACAATTTTGCTTCGTAAAGGACTTCTTCAAATAATTTGGTGGCAAACGATTCCTACTGCGGTCAGGACAGTGACTTTCAAACATCAACTTCGGTACCAGATAATATCATATATTGAGTCATAGATGGCGAAGTTTTACAAATCGGCTACAAGGCTGTTTGAGGTACACTCTAAGCTCCACTGTATGGAGCAGTGGACGAGGGAGGGCCAAATTTTTAAAAACTTAGTGGCAAGAATGTTGTTTACGACTAATCTTTTATCTGATCTTTTAAATACATCTCTGAGCGTTTACCGCGATTATCTCAAGAAAACAAGAAAGGTTTTAGGAAGAAAATATGCATCAACTTTAAGAAGCTTACAAAGCTTTAAGGGATCTACTAGTGTAGAAATAAAACAAAATCGATTGTTTTATATGTATTTCCAAAGCTTAACTATTCAAGCATATGTTTTCAAGAGGATTTCTCAAAATACAAATTATTTTCGGAGGTTATTATGTCGGATATACATATAGGTAGGTATTTCTTCAAACTTTCAAAACGGTGGTAACGATTTTTCAGGTTCTACTGGACCGAAAAATCCTACTGGATTTTTCAAAATTCAAATTATTTTTAGAGATATACATATGTAGGTATTATATCGGTTATTATATCAGTTATTATATCGGATATATAGGTAGATATTTCTCCAAACTGTGTTTTTCAAAACGATAGTCACGATTTTTCAGGTTCCACTAGAAATTTTCAGAGAACCTTCAAAAACTAACACAAATTCATGCCTTTCGACTAGAAACCTCCTTAACAAATTTTTTATAAAATCTTTTTATTTCTATGCTTTTTGTACGGCACTATACATATGTCTGTCCACATGCTTATTGGCTTTCATATCGGTGCTTCTTAAGTGCGCCTGCGGTTTCGATTGCCTTAATAAGACTCAAAACCAAATTGAATTATCCAAGTGGCAAAGCTGACTTATAGACACACATACGTCTGCATATGTATTGTACATATGTATATTAGAGGCTATGCACATATGCTGGCAGTTATAGCAGCAAATGTATGTATGTTAATGTCTGCATGGTAAAATCATGCATAAAAAATTAACTATTTATACGAGGATGCAGTGCACGACGGTACAGGACAGAAAGGCAGAAACTTCGGAGACGATATTGTGCTTCTGCTGTTGTTACTTGTGTTGCTGTTACTGTTGGTGTTTGTGTTTGTAGCAATGCAAGTTAATTTACAAGTTAATTAGTTTTGTGATTAAATACATACAAATGTGTATGTGTGATCATACATAAATAAAACTATATATAGATATACATATACATACATACATATGTACATATGTACATATGTATATAGTGAGAAAGCCAACCTGCATATATCATCATCATCTTTGAAGATTGCTAACACTTTCTGCTGCAGACACACATACAAGTATGCATTTATTTTCATGCATGGCATATAGAATATATCTGTGTGCCCGTGTTGAAAGTAAGAGCTTGCGCGTCTGTGACCCGTATGTCTTCAGGTTTTATAATTAAATTTTCAACACCTTTTTGAAGCTTCGTTTTCGCTCAAATTTCACGCACACAGCCACACACAGATATGTATATATGCATTTGCATACACATATTTATACATTTATACACACACACACATACATACATACATCTATACCAGATATCTCCTGCAACGCCGTCAACTTCCACTCGCGCCCATACCAAACCCTGTACACCAGCACTGTTCCCATTGCCAATACCGTTAGTCGACAGGTCGACACTCAGCTGCTTTGAATTTTCTTATTGTTTCATTATTAATAGCTCAAGTGCTGAACTTTTGCATTGCATTATACCAACACATAGTAGCTGGCGCTGTGTGTGGGTGTGTGTGTGTGGATGTGGGTGTATTTTATATGCAGACGCTTTATTGAGCCCACTTTGTTGTCGTGTCGTTCGCAGCTCCCTCGCCAGTCGGCGTGCCATCGAGGCACCGCGTCAGCGAGCCAGCAAGCTCTACGCCTTCATAACTTTTCTAATAATTTTTCGCTTCACACAAGCAAGTTTGCCATCGTCGTTGTGAGTATTTGTGCGAAATTTTTCGGTTTGGCAGATACCTATGGAACCTTGAAGCAGCTGTGGATGAAAAGTTTACATTGTTGTACTTAAGTGTGCCTACTTTGTTCGAGAGAAGACACACTTATGTGGCACACTTTAGTCGCAACTTTTCGTTGATTTTTTGCCTTTTGTATTCAAGTATTTGAAAATAAGCGAAATTAGTTAAAGGCCTTAATAAGTGTGGACGTAAAAGATATAATAATTTGTAAATTTTATAATTTATAATGAAAGCGTATAACGGTTAATGTTTTTAGAAATTTTTATCGAATAAATTTTGTGGCGCTCATAGAGCGTGGTTTGCTAAGGAGAGGCAAGTTAGTATGTATATGTAGTATGTGTTATGCAGAGACCGCAGTAAGTTTAGCTGACAAAATGACTTGGATGAGAGAACCACTATTATGAGAGCTAACTTTAAAAAATTAGAATCTCAAAGGGTTTCTGAGCTGGCGAAAGCCGTACGAAAGACCGAGGTTAAAACAATATAATTCCATCTGTTGTACTGATAACCGGAATGAGTGGCATCGAAATTAAATATTTACTCACGACAAACTCTATAGATGGATCTACGTATACAGGGCATGGAATATAAATAACTACGTTTTACAACAAAAAAAACAAGGGATTCCTAAAGGAATCTATAAAAGAAAAGCAGGAACCGTGCCTCTCCACTGCTTAGGTGATCATTGCACCTCAATATGATGTGATTTGAAAGGGAAGCTGGCTGCCAGCTGACGGTATAAGATAGCACTGCGCCTGGCCATTGCTTAGGTGACTGTCGCGTCTCGATGTGATGTGATTAAAGAGCCATGAGGTGACCTCACGGAAGCTGGAAGCTGGGTCAAGAACCCCTTTGTTTACATTTTACCCAGGTCAATGACCCCTTTGTTTATATTTTATGAGGTCAATAATCCTTTTGTTTACATTTATCCAAGTCAGCAACCTTTGTGTACATTGTCAGTGAGCCTCTTGTTTACATTTTGTGGGGTCAATGATCCTTTTGTTTACATTTTGTGGGGTCAGTGACCCTTTGTTTACATTTTATGATGTCATTGACCCTTTTTTACATTTTGCCAAGCCCACAACCTTTGTTTACATTTAGCCGAGTCAACAACTTTGTTTACATTTGAGATCAGTGACAATTTTGTTTACCTTAGAAGGTCAATGACCCCTTTGTTTACATTTTATGAGGTCATTTATCCTTTTTTTACAGTTAGCCAAGTCTACAACCTTTATTTACATTTAGCGAAGTCAACAATTTTTTTTTACTTTTGGGGTCAGTGAACTTTTTGTTTACATTTTATGAGTTAATGACCCTTTTATTTACATTTTACCGAGGTCAATGAGCACTTTCTTTACATTTTGAAGGCAATGACGGCCATTGTAAATTGTTGAGATCGGACTGTTATAGCATATAACTAACTAACAAACTGACCGATCGAAAACAAGTTTCTGTATTTTTCATCATTAATTTTTCTCTGTTTTAACGGAAAAAAGTATTTTATCTTAAAATAGTTTATTTTATATTCAAAAATTATACTCGTACATATGGAATCCAGGAAGCAGAAAACCTAAGGCAAAACAGTCTTTAGTATAGCTTTAACTATACTTATAACCGAACTCAAAAATATATGCTTATGGTGGGTTACAGAATATTTCTAACTGAATATATAGCTATAAAATTGGAGTACTTACCAGCAGGTAGATATAGGAATGTTGTCTTTTCGAACGGCTGTTGTGCTGATCGATCTAAATAAGTCCGATGCCATAACAATTTTTACACCATTCCAACACCTGTTACTTCTATTGGCAACACATTAACACGGTTTCAAAACTTTTTGTGTCATAACACCGAAATAAAGAGATCTTCACATATGTATTTGCAAGTATTAACCTTAAAAAAGGAGAATATATAAATAAATATTAATATATAAAATAATGAATAAATTTTCGAAATAAAAAAATTAGGTTAAATAACAAAAAAAATAATTAATTAGAGAATTAATTAAAAGAAAATTTAACTATACTGTAGGTAACCAAAAACACAGTAATTGAACATTTTCGAAATTAATAAAAAATTGAGGTTACGTAACCAAACATAGAGCCAAAATTGTGGAAAGAAAAAAATTTGGGTTCCATTATGACACAATTCATAAAAAAATGTCTAAAGTAGAAATTGGGTTACATTACGTTAATCCGGTCTGTCTTGTGAGCCACCACTAAATTATATTCTATAAATATTTCCAAAGCTCCAAATTCTTAAAATCCTATTTTATTCACTATTTAAGCTTGCGAACAGTGTCTACTTAGCTATAAAAATAAAATACATTATATATTGTATATTCAGGATTAGATCGTAGTATGTATGCATGTATGTATGTATGTATGTACATATGGACACACTAAGCAGCAGCACTTAAATTATCCAAAAGCGCAACCAAATCTCCACTCTTGCGTATCTTATTAAATTCTGATAAAGGTTCAACTCACCCCCACCCCCACGCACAACGGTAATACTAGCCATTTGTTATTTATTTCCACCGCACCGTTGGACTCAATCAGTTGGTCTGCTTTGGTTTTTCTCGGCTCAGATTTATGCTTTCATGCTTGAAATACTCTGCGCTTTAGCAATTACATATCGTCTTAACTAACCAAACTTGCGATGCAAATGATGTGTGCATAATATATTTTTGGGAATTTATTTGACTTTATTTTGGTTCCTTTTCATTTTGTTTTGTGCTTTGTTTCTTTAATTTTTTTGCCAATGGTCAATAGCAGAATTCCGCCTGAACCTAAAATGCTCACACATTATTTTGCTCGCTTCATTTCGTGTGCTGAGTTGCGAGCAAAAGGTGAAATAAATTCAAATTACAGTCACACACACTTATGTATGTATATACAAGTATTTCTATACATACAAACATTCATAGCTCTTTGATATCACATTTCTCAAAATATGTACACTATAAATGGACGCTTATACCTCTGCTAGCTGCTTATCATCTTATCTGCGCTCTTTTGTGGTGAACACATGGTTGACTTATGAGCTTTCTTCACCCAATTCCGAAGACTAATTAATTTATGGGCGGCATTTTCATCGTAGAAATATGCTAATATGCTTCCTCAATTATGTACCTTAATGAAAGTAGAAATATTGGTTAAGTTAACCGGAAATTAACTGGTTGGTAGCCAGATATTGGAAAAAAGGTCTTAAGAGATTAATTGCTTACCGATGATTTCTCAATTACCTTAAAGAAAGAAGAAATCTTGTGTAAGTTAACCAGAAACTAACGAGAGATACCAGCTATTAAGAATAAGGTAGATAGGTGTGAACCGATTTCATGTTTTCAGAAACTATAAAATGAAATCACCAAATTAGGTCTGGTTTAGGTTTGTGCAATATGATATTTCACATTAAAGTGGGCGCTACCAGGAACCAATTTTCATATTTCAAAGAGAAGATAAATTACAATTATATTCGATGTAATGAGGTCTTATGTTCTGCCTAGCCACTATGGGAATGTAGATACTACAGTTTAGTACCGAGAACGAATGAAGATGGCCCATGAATTACACCAACGCACATACAGGGTTTGTCCGGGAAGTAATAGGACTGGGTCGATTTAAAAACTTTCAAAATAGGCTCCTTCTGCGCCGATGCAGCGTTGCCAGCGCGGTTTTCAATCATTGAAGGCGTCTCGAAAGCATTCTCCGAAATAGCCTTGCCAACCTTGGTGTATGCTGCTTGGATCCCCTTTCATCGGTGCGACGGAGCCACATCTGGACTGTAGGGCGGCTGCGGAAGCGATGGGATGCCGGCCTTGGTTAGGTAGCTGTTCACAAGAAAGGCATTGTGAGCCGGGGTGTTATCATGGTGCAACTTCCAATCGGCTGCGATGTCTTGTCGGACTCGATTGACCCTCCGTTTGAGTCTCTTGAGGACTTCCACGTAAAACTTTGACGGTTTGTCCAGGAGGAACAAATTCATGGTGGACAATGCCTTTGATGTCAAAAAAGACAATGAGCAACGTTTTCACTTTGGATTTGCTCTTTCTTCCGGTCGTCATTAGCGACCTCTTCCCGGTTCTCCAAATAGGCCTGGTGCCACCGAAACGCACCACTTCTTGCGAAAGCAACATCTGGGTAAGCCAGCTTGATCATATCAAACTGTCGCAGATTTACTGATTTTACAGATCAAAAAATCCTATTACTTTAAGGACAAACTCTGTATACTGAACCAAATAAGTTTCTTTATTTTCGAAGGAATGGACATATCGAGATTAATTTGTCTTCATTCCGAAAATTTTGGGTTGAAAAATATAAAACAGTATTTTTATACATTTAATACACCAGTTTGCTAAAACGTTCGGTTCATAAAACGGAAAGTCGGAGACCCTAAAGAGTATTTATTAAATGAAATTCTTGTGTCACGGTGTTTGTTGCCAAACTCCTCCGAAACGTCTGGACCGATTTTGTTGAAATTTGGTGTGCATATCGGAGAGGTCTGAGAATTGACCTACATTTACTTTTCATATCCCTATATGCTGAGACTAGTCCATCCCAAATTTTATGTGTTTCGTTTTTTCTTTTTGACAAAACTATTTTTTTTTTTATTTTTCATGACTCAGCATAATTACTTGGATTTTTCAACTTTATTCGTGAAATATAATTGATTTTTATTTTATTCAAAAATTATGACGAAAACAACAACTGCATAGGTATTATATATGTTGCATTCATGTACTCGAATCAGAGCCTCACTGATCTCAAAGCCACTTAGTTGGCTCTCAGAAATCGATGATGCGGTTGAAAATGCGGTCTGCTTGTAGAAAGAAACCAAAAAATATTAAGAGAGCTTCAAATTTAATATCATTCCCTCAAACTCAATTAGTAAGCACACAACCCACTAACAACTTTACCTCAAACCCAACATTGTGTTAGCTCTGCGTTGGATCATTCTTTGCCTTCTCAACGGCAAAATCAACTCGAATATGGGACGCATGAAAGCAAAATAAATGACTTCGGCCACAGATATGAAACTAAAACCCATAAACAAACCCATAATGCCGCCAGTATTAGCTTTGGTCGAAAAGAGTACAATAATAACATAATTTTTTAGGTAGCGTTTTAGTTTTGTACAAAGTAATAAAATAGCGCAAAAATACTCACATAGAAACTCTGTAAAGCCGACATAGACATTTTTCAGATCACCATGGAATACAGATTCGCGATAGAAGAAATGCACCACCGCAACATTCTTGTTAATATACTCCATTGACATATTCTTTAGTATACTTGGCGGGGTCAGATAGTTGTAAGCGCGTAAAGGTGTCGAAGTAGCATCGGCTTTATAGTTCAAATCAAAGCATGGTGGTAAACAACATTTACGACAACTACTGCCACCATCACCCTTCATCCACTTATTTTCGGCTAAACTGCTACAATTTGTTTGTTGTACATTGCATATGGTTGCATTTTCAAAAAGCAACGGTAAATTGAACGGCACACATTTGCATTGTTCATAGATATATTTCACTTGACATTCACTCTCGCAATTGCGTCGCGAGTAATGTGCGAAATAGAGTAAGTTCTCCTCGCCATTAAACAGACACTGGCGGTCATTGCGGCGTAAATTGCGTACGGTGGCGGTGGCTTCGGTACTAATAACATCGATACGCAAACGAGTCTCGAAACCCAAAGGCAAAATGAGCGCGGTTTCTCTGATTGTAGTCGCTTCGATTGCATTGTGCATGCCGATCTGGAATAGAGAAATGAAGAGAGTGTAGAAAGTATATGAGAGAGAGAGAGAGAAAGAGAAAGAGAGAAACAGAAAATAGAGAGAGATATAGAAAAAAAGAGAGAGCGAGTGTGAGAAAAAGAGACAAATACAAAAAGAAATCTAACGTAATTGATAAACATCCCAAAATTGTATTAAATATAAATATTATTGCTATTAACTCACCTTAAAACCAGGTCCATTGGTTGTTGAGCAATAATAATTATCTATTTCGGCATCTAATATCAGCGTTAGACCCATTGATACACCCGTGCCAGATGCTGCACGTGGATAGTAATTTTTTGGTAAAATTTTGGGATAACCACTTTCCGGATTCCAATCGATCGGTATAACGTTATCGGCACGTTCATAGTCGCTAATTATTTTGTTGGTGCTGCAATGATGGAAAGAGAGAGAAAAATGTGTAAAATAATTATAAGACTACCCTTTAAAACCACTTACTTGCCCTTAAATAGAAAATCGGGGTGTAAAACGTTGAAAACGCAGCAAAGACCCTCATCAGTCATTATTTCATGAAATAGATCTGAGCAGTTCTGTACAGAGGAACCAATCGAACAAGAGAGTAACATACGAGAGCATGGTTGGGCGTGCTGGAAAAGTATAAGGAGCGATACACTTAAAATTAATGAGCTGATAATGGGGGGTTCCAAAATTACATTTTAAAATTTAATACATGTTTTAGCATCTAATCTCTGAGTAATATTTATACAAGATAATAATATATTTATACTCACCTCATGTAAAAATGTTGAAAATGTCAAATTGTTAGACTTAAAATTTGGTGACTCCATTAATTCTTCATCTATTATTGATCCCATATTGCATAGTAGTTTTAACAAGACACCCCCGCTGGAATCACTGTAAAAAAATGGAAATACAAACATAAAGTAAGACTCTTCATAGAAGTACTCAGCTCAGCTGAGATCTTAAATTAAAGTAAATTCTGTGGCAGTGGCCTTTTAGGATTTCAATGATCTGAAACTTCGAAGATCTGAAGCTTCGGTATTTTCAAGTTCTCGACAGTGTCAAAATATGGGTCTTCAATATTTCAATTTGAAATATTTTTTAGTGTCGTATGATTTTAATCGTATTTACTTACGTTGTATAATTCGCTACACGACTCGCCATCACCTGATTCATATTACAAACCGTTATAGCTGGAAATGGTGTACTCAATATGGACGTGGGATGTGGACTTATGCCTATAATTACGGGCGTGCTAATCCATTTGGCATACACATTCGCAATTAAATTGGCCGTTACTATGATGGCTGCAAGAAAGGCGCACAAAAAGAAGGACCTGTAAAGAAGAACCGTAAATCAAATTAAATGTATAGTTTTGGAAGCACCATTATTGCATTTCATAAGAATCAAACACTTACTTCTCCCAGATGGTGATGCTATCATCAGCCAGATATTTCAAGCCATGCAATGTGGTCTCCTTAAGAAACTTCTTCACATTGCCTCTGCAATAAGTTTTCACAATTTTTTTGGTTTGTTGAGTATTTGCCATTGAACTCCGAAAGTTTTGCTTGCGTGACGAATGTTCTTAATCAAATGAACTAATTTATCTAAGGCACTCGTATAAATACACAGATTAATGAGCTGAATGTGTGGACAAATATGTATGTAGACATATGGCATTACAACGGAGGTACTCATTTACAATGTCGATGTTGATGTAATTAAACACTTTGGTAATGAGTTATTCTTCGTTTTTGACCTGTGCTAAGTGATATTTAATTTGGCGACGGACGCTAACCGAGTAATTTGTGTGCGTGACTAATATTCAATAAAACGTGAGTTCGGCTGATTCTTCTTCATTAAAAACAGCATTTTAATCAAAAATCGATATATATATTATATTTATCGGATGTACATTTATTTGAGAAGATTCTTCGAAAATTTTAAGTCGAACCGTCTAATACTTTCCAATATGTAATGTAATCGACTCCCAAAACTTACAAGGAGTTTTTCTCAGAGTCTGTGAAGGCCGTTCTTTGGAATAGCAGGACCGAACAACTTAAACATTTCACACGACCTCCTTAGATATATAGTATTTTAGAAATTTTTCAGGAGAAATGCGGTTTTTATAACATACAAGTGAAGATAACGCCTTAAGAAATTTGTTTTTCCGATACCACACCAGCACTTCACATCACAAATTGGAGAAGCTCGACCAAAATGACATCAACATGGTGGCGTCATATTATTTACTTTAATATTAAGTGTTTTTTAATTAAAATTTTATATTATGCAGTAAACCAAATAAGAAATGTTTGGCGCAGTTTTTAAAAACTGACCAAAGATTTTTCCAGACGCACAGATTTCAGAGCTTTTGACTATATACAGATAACGCTAATTTACCTTAGATATTTAGGCAAACTTCTTGCTTCTACTTATGGTCTATTATAGATCTCTTTTAAAGAGCCGAAACTTCTTTACAGCAAAAGTACACACGAAGATTTGTCAACCAGAAGTCAGATACTCTCTTTGATACTTAGCTTTCTGATACAGCCAAAAAATAACAAAATCAAGAGCTATTCAGGTTAGAACCAGTCTCCCGACTGGGTATAGATTTTACAATACAAACACTTTTAATGCGGTACAAGTTCTTTCTTTGGAAGAAGAACAAGTGGAGAAGTAAATAAATTCCAACCGACTGCCTAAAGACTAGAAAAGCTGGTAAGTGACAGATTTCGAAGAATAATTTCATAAAAAACAAATTTTTTTAAGACGTTGGAACTCGAACTTTCCAACATCAGTTGAATAGAAGCCATTCTCCAACAACCAGCCTACACAACTTCGACAATCGTGCCAATCCCACAAATAAAGACTTTTCTAATTTGCATTAATTTTTTTTTTATTTATCCAAATCCATTAAAAGACAGAGGAGTATTTCTTTAAAACCTTGTCCTGTTTAGTATCGTTGTATCGCTACCTTTTGCCCACACTTAGCTTACTCATCCGATGAAGGAGCAGCAGTGGTGGTTGTGGTGAATGGACATAACGGTGATCGTAGGGCACAAAGCAATAAAATTATCGTCGATTCTGCAGACGGAACGCTGACCAGTAGCAAAGTGGAGATCAGCAATAGCGAAACAAGCAACATGGATGACTGCATGTTTGATTATTTTTTTTTTTTAATTTTTAACGTCGCCGAATACTGTCAACTTAGACTGCTGGCTGCAATAGCCTGTTAAGTACTGAGAATGTCAATGAAAATATTACGCATATTTATACCCCGAGATGGGTATGATTTTGCGAGACTAGTTAGATCGAAACCGGGCTATACAATAAGTGAGTATATAAAACTATTTGCATCGACCATTTTATTGATACAGATGCTTCCAAAGACAAGATAAGTTGTCAATATTTGAAAAATTGCATTTGTTGCATTTTACTCTTTATGTTACGTCAACAAATATGTTTGTTTACTTTGGTTACGTTTTGACTCGTGCGAGTCAAGACATTAGTTGGCAAATATGCGAGAAAATTCAAATGAAAAATTTTAAAAATTACAATTTGTTAGGAAATAGCAGTTGGTAAATATTAAAAGTAATATCTAACGGTAAACACGATTGCTCCCAAGATTGTCGGTTCACTGTAGCCAAAACGGTGTAGTATTTACATAAATATATTCACGTTTCACATAACTAAGCTAGCAGCTCGCTAAGTGAGGCTAGGCCTCTTTTGTTTATAAATATTTATGGACAGATTTTACTTTTTTATAATAATAATAATAATTATAATTAGAATAAGAAAAGTTCAAAGAATTATATTTATATGTATGTATATAATGTATTTCGATATACAAGTATAACACATAATTATAAATAATGTTGGAATTGATTTTTTAAACGACTATTTTCTTAACACTTTCTAAAAACTTTCAACAGTTTCTAAAAAACGCTTTACATTAACATCTTATCAATATAACGGTAATCTAAAAACAAACAACAACAAAACTTTAATCTAAAAATATGAAAAATTTTAATTATTAAAAAATTTAAAAACTAATAATTAATATAAAAACCAAATTAATTATAAAAAATTAAAAACAAATTTATGAAAGAATTATAAAAATAAAATATTTCAAACAATATTAAGAGAAAAATATTTTTAAAAATACTAAATAAAATTAAAAAAAATAGAAATATTAAAAACAAATATAAATATTAAAAAATAAATAAAAATATTGAAGAAAAAAAAATTGTTAAAATAAATAAAAGTATTAAAAAAAATTATGTTTAACAGAAGTACATATATAAAAATTATTTTAACTTAGCTTTGGAGTTCGCAGATAAAAATATTAAGAAAATATTGATTTCAAAGCGTTATAACAAATTAAAAACAAATAAAAAACATTAAAAATATTGAAAAAAAACTTTCATTTTAAAAAATAAATATGAAAAGACAATTATTTTATTTAAAGTTATAAAAAATTATAAAAATACAAATAGTTATGAAAAAAATATTTAAACATAAAATTAAACATAAATTAAAAATAAAAATAAAAACCAAATTATAAAAAAATGAAAAATAAGTTCTAAAAAATTAAAAATAAATTATAGAAAAATTAAAAAGCAAATTAAAAAAATAACAAACAAATTATAAATATAAGAAAACCGTAATAAAAAAAATGTAGTTTAAAGAAATATAAAAGAACAAATTTTATTTAAAAAGTTATGAAAAACAAACAAAAATTTAATTTAAAACAAATAAAATAGATAAAAATATAAAAAAATTTAATTAAAAATGAAGTGTGCTCTTCCGATCTTTATTTAAAAGTTATTAAAAAAATAAAAAAAAGAAGTTACAAATATATAAAATATGTAAACACATATAATATATAATAAAATAACAATAGTTATGAGAAAACTAAAAACATACATACATACATATACACATACTATAAAAACATTAAAAAAAAAATTCTTTTTAAATATTAAAACATTAAAAAATATTAATAAATATTAAAAATGGATTTATTAAATTCAGCTTCGTGGAATTCGCAGATCTTTAAATAAATCATACTGATTTCAAAGCGTTCCAACTGAATTTCCACATATTGTATTCACAAATTATAGATGACTTTATTTTAATTAAAACTTAAATAAGAAACGGAAAAGTTCGGAAAAGTTCGGAAACAGCCGAACATTATGTACAATCGCAATTACTGAAGTTGAAGTATATTTCAAGAGAATACAACATTTATTGGCCAACATTTCATTATAATGAGGTATGATTACTATAACACGAAACGACACGGAACCACATTATGATTAAATATATGTATCTGTAAACTTAATTACATAAAAATATAGTACAGCTAGACAGACATACTATATATGAAGAAAAGGCAGACGGAAGAACGAAAATAATTAAACTGGATATACGAGATTTTTAATTCCAAACAACATGTGCAACATATTACGGGAGTATTAAATGCAGCAACTTGAGACATCAACGCACTAATAGAAGCTATGTTTATGTTTGTCTATATATAATAATTGAAAAGTATGTTTATTCTAAAATAAAAGTATATATGCATATACATACATATATCAGGAATTAATAGCAAGAAATGTAACTTAACTTATGCCACTTTCACTTTCCGTATAACCGATTTGCATTCGTCATTGCGAAATACGCGATGATAGGTCGTTATTTTGCCCAAAGTGGATATGAAATCATCATCGTGCGTAATTATGATCAACATAAAATTCGATTGCATGCGCCGTTCGTCTACAATGCGATTCAATGCCTCACACAATGATAATATATTATTACGATCCAAATTGGTGGTCGGCTCATCCAGCGCCAATACACCGCAATTGCTGCTAAACGTTTCGGCCAACGCCATGCGTATGATTAACGATGCCAATACACGCTGGCCGGCACTACAACGGCCACGCATCTCAATCTCGGAGCCATTCTTCGATTGCATAACACGATAATTATAGTTGCGGCGCCGATCGGCATTCGCATTCAAATCCACCTCATCAGTTTGTATTTGTATATAGTCGATGTCGTTGCCACGATAAATTAGACGCCAATACTCACGTATCAGTTTATTAATGCGTTCCATTTTTTCAGCATGGAATTGCATAAGCGACCACTCCAAACTGATGCGGCTCTCGCCCAATTCCTTAATCGCTTGTTTGGACATGCCGACTTCGTAGTTGGCACGACGATAATTTTCAAGTGAATTCTTATATTTTGGCTCATTTATTTCACCTTCCAATTTTTTAATTTGACTTTTAACTTCGCCAATCTTACCTATCAATTCGCCCCTACGCTCAGTGCCTGTAATGAGTTTTTTTTTTAATAAAATTTATGTGTAAAAATAAAATCGACATTTGCGGTTAATGCTTGTACCCTTGTCACGTTGTTTGATCAATGTATTCTTCTCCACGGACAGTTTGGGGAAATCCATTTTTCCCAATTGCTTGGTAATAGCTTGAACCCGCACGTCTATGCTGGCCTTTTTATCATGCAATATCTTCAATTCACGGTTATCCTTCAGATCACGTTCGAGCGTTTCTTGCTGCAAGCATTCCGTCTTGACCGTTTCGAGTTCATTTGAGGTTTTGGAAATTTCAGCAGACTAAAAACAAAAATATTATATTTCATAGTAGAGAAAATTCTTTTGTAAAAATATAAATAAAATATTTTTTTTTTTAATGTTTACTATAAAATATTATTGTATATATGCATGCAGGGTTGCAAATAGTGCATAAAAAATCATTGAAATTATAATTATTTTTTGTTATTATTGAATTAATAATTTTATTTGATTGGAAAATATTAATTAAAAAACACAATTTCTAAACACCAATAAAAAGATAATACCAAATACCGTATTAAAAATTGGAATTCAAAATTGAAAATAGGATTAGTATGCAAACTTTTTTAAATACAAAAATTTCCTAATTTTATATTATTAATATTTATTTATTTTATAAGCACATATGCATATATTTTTTTAAACATTTATACCTTCTTTTCAATTTGCGCTTTGCACGTCTTTAAAGATTCTTTCAGTTCTGCGATTTCAGCAACAAGATTTAACATTTGAAACTCAAGAACTTCGCTATTCAAACTGAAAAGAAATATTAAAAACAATTTAAAAAAATAAGTTTGTATTAAAAAAATATTTTACGACTCACCGCTCTATTTCATGTTCCATTTTCTTATAAGCATTCAATTCGGTTTGCATTTTCGCCACACGCTTGCGCGAGGCCTCCAAAAGGCGATTCTTCTCTGCAACTAAAGAATTCAGCTTTTGCTTCAATGTCGGCAATTTCGTTCTTAATAGTTTTATTTCAGCAGTTTTGCTTTCAATTAAATTCTTTAACTCCGTTTGACGCTCCTGCAGCTGCGCTAACGATTGTTGGCCTTCTTGCAGTTTTAAGCGTTCATCTTGGTAACTGTTGGTTGCAGAAGCGTTGGTGGCAGAGATAGATTTACACTATTTTGGGAATTTTTAAGGTTTTTGTACTTACGCGTTCTTCTGTTCTTGCATCTTATTCAAAGCATTCACGATTTTCTCTAGATTAGTCTGTTTCTCCTCTAGCGTATGGCGCTCGGTATCCAGTTCTTCAGACACACCCGCTTTAATCATTTGCAACTCTTCTATATTGACGTCGGACTCAAAATCAGCAGGTAGTTTTGTCTGAAATAGTTTTTGAAGAATATATTTTATTTTGCGAATTTTCTTGTTTTTTATATTATTTTTATTTTTTTTATTTCAATATTTTTAAACTTTTAAAGAGACTTTTTATATTTAAAAATACACAATTTGACCTTTTCAATTTTTTTTAATTCCTTGAACACGGTATATTAAGTTTATATATCAATCAATTTAATCAGGTCCGTCCATATACCAGCTTTCATAACAATTAACCGGTCAAAATCAAGTTCTTCTACGAAATCTTTTGTATTTCGGAAGTGTATTGTAACTTCGAAGTTAATTTGTTTCTTATTTTGTAATTTTTTTTATTTTTTTTTCCTTTTTTTATTATTTTTTTTTTAATTATTATTTTTTTTTAATTTTTTTTATTATTATTTTATATTAATTTCCTTTTTTATTTTATTTTTTAACTTTTGTTTTAACGTTTTTTTATTATTGAATAAATTTTTTTTTGTTTTATTGAATAATTTTAATATAATATAATTTTAATATTATTATATTACCGATTTTTTTATAATTTTATTTTTTATCTTTTAGTATCTCAATTTATATTATTTACAATAAAACTAATTTCTAAACATATTAATAATAACATTTTTAGTACTCACATTCAATTGCGCAATATCATTTTTCAGCCGCGTAACCTCTTTCATAGCCTCATCCAGCAGCGAAACATCGCCCATCATCGAATCAGCCAAGTCTAGTGAACTTGTCGGCTCAGCTAGGAGCATTTGTAGTGATTCGTGTTCTTCTACACATTTCGCTAATTTCTCTTCTATGGTAGTGAGTTCTTTCTTTCTCTTCGGAATGTCTGCTTCCAGTTTAGCTACAGTCTCTACGACGGATTTTATATGCAATAGATTTTCATATTTTTTCTGTTCTGCTTTCAAAAGCTTTTCTGTGCGTTTAATATTCTCTGGCAAACGGTTAATCTCATCAGATAATTCCATCGTAATATCGGAAGCCTGCGAGCATAAAAGCAAACATATATTTAAACTAAAATAATTTCAAACAATATTCAATTATATTGACATGCCTCATTATCAGTCATATCTTTATGACAAAGCGGGCAGCACGGCTCTTCTGTGACCTTTTCTATGTATCTGTAATAAAATATTTTATATAAACAAAAGAAAATTAATGTAATAGTAAGAATATTATAACATCACTTACTTTTTATACATGGCCTCGGCAGATAGCAAGGCGCCATGTTCCAATTGATATTTCGCCATGGTAGCTTTGCTTTTCGCTAACGTATCCTCGTATGTAGCAGCATGGCATGCTTCGTAAACTTTCTCCTTTGACTCTTCCAGTTCTTTTTCTAATTTCAATAATTCTGCTTTAAGGTTTTTACGCTTTATTTCACATGACTGCTGTTCCAATTGTAATTTATTTGATTTCCCGTTTAGCTCCTTAATATTGTCACGCAATTTTTCGCTGCACAATTGCATTGCGCGCTTGTAATTGAACTCCACAGGGCGACTGAGGAGTTTCTTAAAGTTTTCTGCATGTTTGCCTTTTACACGCTTTACGTCCAGCTCTTTCTTTTCCAACTCTTTTTGTTTCAACGTAATTTCAGCCGTTAACTTGGACATCATGTTCAATTTGGTTAGACGTTCATCTAATTCACGAAATTGCTCTTGCAATTTTAAAATTCTCGCTTTGTTTTCAGCTATATCAGCGCGCATGGTTTCCTGATTACATTTACTATTCATTTCATCCATCATTTTCATAAGGCGTTCAATATTTTCGGATAAAATTTTTATACGCCGCGCTGAGGTCTCTATTTCGGCAATCTCCTTGGTAATGGTTGTCAATTCCTTTTCATTGAGTGTTTTCTGTTTTTCATGTGCGACAATGCCTTCTTCCACTTTAGTGAGTTCCACGCGCTGCGTATCTATTTCTCGTTGCCGTTCACTATCATCTTTATCCGTTTGCGCCACACTCTCCGTTATACTGCACTCTTTATTCAGCAATGAGTTTTCGATTTTTTCCAATACACCGGGCACACTTTCAGGTTGAAATTCCAAATCCTCGGTAAGTGTAATGCCTAATTGTTGACAAAGTGTTTTTAACTGTTCGGCACGTTTTGAAATGCATTCTTGTTCTTTTTGCCTTTGTTGCATCAGCAGTATGCGCCTTTTATCCAAATCAGTAAAGTTTTTTTGTAGCGTTTTTTCTTCTTGCTTCAAACTATCTACCTTTTTGTCAAGCACATTGCGGTGTTGGCGTTTTTCAAGCATTTTTTGTCCAAAATCACTAATTTCTTGCTCTAGTTCTTCGCGGCTACCTTCGTATGGCACTTTTATATTGCTGCTTAAAGCCAATATTTGCTCCTGACAGTTCTTTTGCCTGCATTAAATATATTTATGTTGTGACAAAGTAGGTTTACTATTTCCATTTGTACTTACTCGGTTTCGATTTCGACCTTTTTCGCTTGATGCTTGCCTACTTCATATTCGACGTTGCGTATCTCCGTTAAGCGCGCATCGATTGGCTTCATTTCATCGTCACAACGTTGGCACTCTTGCTCTATAGCTGCACACTTCTCTTGTGCCTTCTTCAAAGTTAGCGACTTATCATCCATTTCTTGCTTTAAATGTACAAGTAGGCGTAAGTCTGCCTCTATTGAATATATTCAAGCAAAGTAGAATTTTTAGTATCACCATGCCTAGCACAACAAATAGCTTAGAAAATTATAAAATTTCATACCTTTAACTTTTAAATTTTCAGCTTCCTCTTTGCGCATTTTTATTATACGTTCGATTGTTTTATTAAATTCAGTTATACCGAATATGGCATCGAATTTATCTTTCAACTTTTTTGACTCGTCCAATGGCCAACTGGAATTCTCTTGATGACAAAACAACACATTATTGATTATAGCTTTAGACACTCCTGTTAAAAAAAAACATTATTTGTAAGCAAAGTGATTTCCATACAAATGTAGCAAATTACCCATAAACTGACACATAGCCACATCGACATCAACACAACGCTTACTAATAGAATGCGTAGCGCTTCCACCAGCTTTACCATCTATATAGTTCATAGTCGCATCTAGCGTTTCAAATGAATATTTACCACGTTTGTTGGATATTTTCATAGAGCGACAAACGGATATGCGTTTTCCTTGCAGATTACTAACTTCCAATTTGATTTGGCCCAAAGTTCCAGCTTGATTGAATATTTTTGGATCATGTACAAAACTGCGACCGTGGTCACCACCAGGCGGCACTTCACCAGTGAGCCCATATTTAAGACACTCTATTATTGTGGTCTTGCCGCAACCATTTTCACCGAGAATCAGTGTCACCGGCGAGGAAAATGTTATAGTCTAAGGAAATTGTAATATCCGAATAACAAATACTAATACAATACAAATGAGAGCAGTTTGTGTACGGCCAAGTGGCGCGCACATTTTATATATTTTAAACAAGTTTTCCACAAATGCAGTTCTTACCTGAACATCCTCCGAATTGGAACCAAAACTACGTATACCTTGTATAGATAATTTTTCAATAGTGGACATTTTTAGAGAGGCGCAAAATTTCACAACAATTCAAAAACAAATCACAACAAAATAAAATGCAAAATTGCGACGTTTTGCCGGGTACGTATGGTAAGGTGACCAGATGTTTCTGCGCAAGCTTGTTTAAGAGTTATTGTAGCTTTATACATATATGTATATAGATCAGTTTTTTGACTTCAGACAAACAAATAAGCATTTTTAAATTGCATACTTATAGCAAATAGTTTTATAAAAATTTCTGAATGTGGAGCGAAAATATAATTTGTATATAACAAACCGAATTCGTAGCGTTTAAATCATTGTGAATGATATGTTTTGTATTTTATGAAAGGATTTGTTCACAATAAATTTAAAAATATTGTACATATTGTAGGAAAGTTACCGGAAGCATATATTCAATATCCGCTGAAATGCAAACGTTGCAGATGAACTTCAAAATTATTAAAATCTTTTAAAATTAAAAGTGTTTATTTTGACGATAAAAAGATAATTAACGTTAATTAAAAATATTAGCGGAAAGTTGCTGTAAATTGTGCTTTAATTGCACATAACCTCCAAATGGCAGTTTAAAGAATTAAGCACTTACAGATTTTCAGCCATTAGTTCAACTACCGAGAATTAATACTGCTTAAACCATTTTTTTGCATACGATTTGCAAAAATTATCCAATCAATAGTTTCTTACCGTCTTGAGTAGGTTTTCTGCTATGTGTGTATATTTATTATTTTGAGTTTTAATTTCCAGTTTTAATTCAACGATTATTCGTACATGAGATTATCATTTGTTGTTATAAATACTTATAATTCTAGTTAAATTTGAAATAGTTAGTCCTCTTCATTTAAATCAATTATTTATATATTTATTATTATATTTCTTTACAGAGGCATTCTCATAAAGGTATTTATATATATATTTATGTATGTATGTATGTAAATAAGCATGGCAATTCGCCAAATTTACGCACTCAAAAAAGTTAGCTTCCCTTATTTATATACAAACGCTTTAATGGTTTGCACACCTTTTGACACAACTTTTTTCAAACAGCATATTGAGGCATAAATTTGTATGTTTTCTCTTTTTCAATATTTGCATTAACTTTTTAGCTTTACTTGTAAGCCAATTGCCACGTGTTGTTATTATTTTACTTATGCTTTGTTTATAAACTTGAATAAATATGTATAATAAACGAATAAAAATCATATTCATTTTAAATAAACATAACAAATTTCAAAGTTAATTAATATAAGTATGTATGTATGTATATATGTATATTAAAAAATATAGTACGTTAAAAGCCGTAATACAGCAATAACGACAATAAAAATTACAATTTTTTTCAAAAAATATTTATGTATGTATGCTGAATCGCATTACTGCATAAATGATATGCCACAAGGGGATAGTTCCGATTTTCACATACTTGTAATAATGCACAGTTATTTTTGTCTATCGATTTTTGATACCAATTATTTCTCCGTAACTACTTGCAGCATATCACTTTTAAAGGAACGCAAACCAAAGCGGAAATGCAGAATATCAATTCATAATGTAATAATAACATGTATTGTAGAATATTTGCATAGTGAGATTATTAACACTCTTCAAGAGTTTTATGAAATATTATTAATATTATGTTATATATTTTCAACCGCAACGCGTATTATGACAATCGTTATGAAAATGTGTAGAGTTCTTTGAATTTAATGTTATAAAAACAAGGTTATACGCTTTCGACAAACTCAAAAAATACATACATATATGTATGTATGTATATATTTTATAAAAGTATATGTTAAGGCTACGCATAAATATCTATATTAGGTCAATTACGGTACAATTGAATTTCTACAATATGTACACACCAAACTTTTTATAACCATGAAAGTGTATGTATAGATGGATGTTCGTATGTATGTTATACATAAATGTCAAAAATGTGTATGCGTGTGTATTTATGTATTGTATAATAATATATAACTACGCCTATATAACGCAACCAGTACACTAGTTAACAAATGAAACATTGGTCAGCCGTAATGCTAACATTATAAGGGGTAAACAATATGTTTATGCATATGCATAATTACATACATAGGAAATATGGAAAACGAAGCAACAAAAAATAAACTTTTCGAAATCCATTTAATGGCTATGTCATCCCATTATTTTTTTACAAACTGATACGGCGGCAATGACGAACGGTATCGTAAATTATTTACGTTATTCGATGGTATGCCACTATTTATGGCTGAACCACGCCCGCTATAATTTGATGTATTTGGCATCATACCCGATGGTGAGGCATTGACAATTGCTTGTGGTGGCATTGTCGAGTGCATTAAGTTTGAACGTTGGGCAGCTGCAAAATATTAAATATATACATACATAAAATGTGCGGCACAAAAACATTTATTAAATACATATTATCGAATATAAAAGCCATTATTTTCACCTGGCACATAAGGTTTTGGTTGGTGATAATTGTTGTTATGCGAACGGTAATAAACAGTCTCATCATTGTAATGGTAATTAAATTGCTGTTGATATTTAGGCCTAAAAAAGAGACGGTGTTAACAACTCTTTATAATTTCTTGTTTTTAAATATTATATCTGGGCATTTAAATAAAATATATAAAAACATGGTATTCAATTGATTTATTACCTGTACATGCCGCTGCTTCCAGCTGAACCGCCTGACCGATGATTTGAATTATTGTTGTTGCCACCAACTGAATGAGCATTATTTTGTTGTTGCTGCTGTTGCTGTTGTTGGCGTGTTGTGATTTTCTTAGCAGCTTCAGGATCTTCCATAAGCTCACGAAATTGTTCTTGCCGTATGTCATCGTGTTTGTCTGGTATTAAATAACGTCGAATTTCTGCTAAAGCATAGGCAATACGTGCATATGCTTCAGCTGGTGGGGCAACCGTTGACACTTCAACATGTAACGGTAAATTAAGATGAGCATATTTGGCATCAGCTGAGTTGCGCAACTCCTCTTCGCGCACACGATCTTTCATTGAAAAACGTCCAAGTATAACAATTTTGCATTGTGTTTCCTCTTGCAGCCGTCGCAAAGAGTTTCCCTTTGGTCCAAGCAATTTCCCAACGTAATTAAACTAGGAAGGCCATAAATAAAAATAATTATATGAAAACTATAAAGAACTATATAAAAATGTTTAACAAACCTTTTTATCTTTTATGGGAACATGCACCTTTTGTGACAGTCTAATAGTCCTTTGCTGATAAACATCTGCATATTGTTCACGCGTAGGTATGCGGCCATTTAGCTGAATGCGTTCCAGTGCTGAAAAAAAGTATTTGTTTTCAACAATATATTCATTTAACATCCTTCCTTTTGCTGTCTTATCTATACTTACCCTCATCGATTAGCTTTACTGCCAAAGGAAAGTGATTTTCCATACGTGCTCGCTCAGCGAGTAATTCTTGCATATACTTTTGTGCAGTCTCGTTTAACCGCGGCGTGTTCTTAATATTTTCTGGACCTAACTCGTGTTCATGATTTCCATTACTATAGTCGCCAACTTCAGCACCGCTGGCGCCTCCAACACGCATGCCATTTTCCGCCATACCGTTGCTACCCCTCTAAATCGTTTACAATATTTTCACAATATAACTTTAATACAGCTACTTTACGCTTATGCCTGGGTTAGTTCATTTACAGAAATTCTAGTTTGCTAGCTATTAAATTCACTTATTTAACATAAATAGTAGTATTTAAAAAAAGACAACGGCATATATGCTGCAAGGCAGACTGAATACCTGTCAAGTCTTTCATTAATTTTCCTCCCCTTGAAACGGCGAATAACTTTGACATTTTCCATATCATTCGCCGCGAAATCAGAGATGCCAAAATTTAATGCAACGAAGTGCAGGCGGAAATGCATCATTTTCAGATAATCTGATTTTAATAAATTTTTCAAAATAAATAGTTTTACAGACATCGAATTAAAGTTAATAAAAGTAATTACTTACAAAAATCAATTCAGTAAAATAATAAACATGATCCAATTATAGACAATAAGCGAGTATACATACTTTATTTCAATACTCTTACGACTGATACAAATGCAACCATGCATTTTCAACTTCATGCTCAGTGTTGCCTTTTCGACGTTTTCAGTTAGTTTGGCAACACTTTTTCAGTCTCCATCTTTTTTTCGCACAGAAAAAATCTAAGCTTGTGAAAATTTGACAAAGGTGGAAAAGTGCATAGTTCTTAATATATAATTCTTGTGTAGCAAAAAAATATCAATTACTAAAAATGCCAAGAGATTATGATCGGGATTACAATGACGATACCACAGATTACAAAAGAAAAAGGCGCACAGACGATGAAGCCGGCGGTGGAAGTAATACGGGAGCTGGCAGTAGCGGTGACATGGATGGGCATGGACGCGGACAAGATCATGGACAAACAATGCAATCTCATGACGCCCCACCGTTAAACGAAAAAACAAACTCTTATCTAGAACAATGTGAACAAGAAAAGAAAACGCTTGCCAAAGATCACACTGTTTGTAAGCGTTTAATAGACGACGGTAAGTACGTACATGAATATGTGTACAGTAGGTGATGGCAGTGACAATATATGTATATCTATTTTATATATGTAAATATGCTTAAAACCGTTTTTATTTTCAGAAATTGAGAAAATTTTAGTTAGTGGACGCATACCAAAGCCGGAAATTTACGCAAACGTATATAGCGAAAAACCAATACGTGTTGCACAGAAAGTATTATTCCCTATTAAGGAATATCCGAAATTTAATTTTGTTGGAAAAATTCTGGGACCAAAAGGCAATACTTTGCGCCAACTACAAGAAGAGACATTTTGTAAAATGGTCGTTATGGGCCGTAATTCCATGCGCGACCACGCTAAAGAGGAGGAATTGCGCAACTCTGGAAATCCAAAGTACGCACATCTTAGTCGTGATTTACATGTGGAAATTTCAACGGTAGCACCACCTTCGGAAGCTTATCATCGTTTGGCATATGCTTTGGCTGAAATTCGAAAGTTTATGATACCGGATGCCAATGACGATATACGCATGGAACAAATGCGTGAAATGGACGGTAAAGAGCGTATGTACAAAAAAACTCATTACTCGAAATCATACGGTGAGCATGCTGTCTATAGCTGTCGGTGAGTTTATGTAAAAATCTGATCTCTGATTTTATTTTTTATAAGTACAAATTAAAGATATAATTGCTTGTTCTATTGTTAGAATTTAGGTACGCCGAAAAGTGAAAAAACGCTAGAACCTGTGTTTATAATAACATTTGTGTGTTCATGAATTTTTTCTGTCTGTGGTGTATTTTCATAACGCAAATACTAAATTATTTATAAATTATCATATATTACAGTACGCCGCCACCACCTGCATTTGAAAAATCATCGAAGCCGAAGGTGTACTCGATTCTAGAGAAAGCACGTTATGTTATGGAGGATCCAGGTTATGGTCTAGTAAAATCTCACAGGTATGAAAAAGTATTTATATAGAAACATTTTTTTTATAATCCATAAATTTATGTAGATCACGTGATCATGAATTGTACGAGCATCATGGTGAATATGATCGCTATACGCCACCACCACCATCGAAACATTCAAGTACCCATCATGCACCATACGAAAGTGGTTCGTATGAGCGTGACTACCGTCGCGAATATCATCCGCACTCATCCTCTTACACAGCTGCTTATCCAGGTAAGTCGCGAGCCAAATACATACCTAACTATTTAAATTAAACCGAAAAATTACACGTTTTAATGAAAGCAAAAAAATATATATATTTACAATAAAGTGATTGATTATCACAAACAATCTTCGTTAAAACACTATTTTAAACGCGTAATGTACATGTTAAAAATACCGTAGCTAATTCATATAATACCAACATAATGTCTTGTTAATTACAAACCACGTGAAACCAAAGAACGAATTTAAATAAAGTGCAATTAATGTAACTCAGGACAAAGTAAAATGCGGAACTAACTATAAATGAAATGAAATGTATTTAATACATGGAAACGTACAAAAAATAAAATAAGTATTTTTTTTAAACAAATATAAAGAACTTAAAAATCTCACTAAAATTTTCAACTCTTTACATATTTTCTACAAAAAAAAGAATTTACCAGAACAAACTAAAAGTAATGCACAAAAATAACCAAAATACAACTTATCAGAAAAGTTTTTGTTCCAAATTTAAATGTCATAAGTTATTTAAATTCGTTGTACCTATGTCAAAGTATAATAAATGAAATTAAGAAAGGAAACCAAAGGAAGTTGGAGTTAAAAAACAATATAAACATAGTAGCTAAAAAAATTAATTTAACCAGCCTTTAAATACAATATTTCAAATGCTTCAAAACACATAGATATAACGAAAACACACAAAATTCTCTCCAAATTAGCTAAACCAAGCAACGGTCGATCTTCATCGTCATACCGACCTGCCACATCGGGATCGCACTCTTCCTCACACTACGAAGCAGGATCTCGCTCTCGCGGAGAAAGCGTACGTTATCGTTCGGCACCATATCCGAAATTACGTTAAAAATGCAAATATAAAAAGTATTTTACACGTCAAGAAAACAACACTTTTCAAAATGAATTAGAAAACAACCCTATTGCAACAAAAAGAGAAAAACAGAAACAACAATAACAATATGTGTTAGTTTAATATATTAAATATCAAATACATATATAAATAAACAACAATGAAAATACAAAAGTATGCATATATAAAATATAAACGTACAGAGGTAGAAAATATATTTGGAAGTAAACAAATAAACAGCATAATGGTATTTAATTGTTAATATCAAATTTTACAATTATTCGTAAAAGAATTAAAGTATCGCGTATACAAAAATTTTAAGCAAAACAACAATGAGAAATCATATAAGGAACAAATTTAATCTTTAATTAAAATGTCATTAGTGTATATTTTACAAAATACAAACGTACGTTATCATAGCAAAAAAAAAAATAAAAATTTTAATTGTGACAAACAAACAACAAAAATTAAAACAAATAATATAGACATGTCAAACTCATTTAAATAATACCAATCATCGACAACTTTGGAAATTATGATTCACTTAAAAAAAATAATTATGATGATAATAGAAATAAGAAATACAGGAAACTATTCAGAATGTGTGTGCAGTGTTAACATTGGAACGTAAGTATTTGCCGCAGCCAATTTAAATCGCAACTATTAATAGTTTTAATGATTGTACAACATAATAACAACAAGAAATAATAAAGACCAGACTTAATTAAAAATGCGAATGTTAGAATACAGAAAGAAACATATTATTTTAAGTATTACACTAAAAATTCAAAAATAAATGACAAAAAACACAGAACACGTTAGCTGGTTTTTATTTAAAATTTCGAAAGATGTGGTAAGTCGCTTTAAATTATGATATTTTTATATAGTATTTTATTGTTGTTAACCAGAAGTAAACGAAAAATAAAATTATATAGAATTCACTTGGACGATAATTTGGGGTAAACCTGAATTCGGTGGTACCATTGAAGATATGTATCATAAATATATATGAATATACAAGGATATATAATATTTATTTGATTAATTTGATAAACAACAGATATTAAGCCATTAGACATTTTTCTTCCACTAAATTTATTAATAATCGCAAAACTTGAGCTTAATGTATTTTTAAATAAAATTAACACCACTTTATACAGCGTTAATGAAGTACTAGATACTAAAAATTCATTGCGCCATCTAAGAACATCAGGCTGTCTACTGAAGAAATAGCCAAGTCTACATCACGTTTCTGCACTGTTTTTTTCTTCGATTGTGTTGTGTATGAGAACGCCTCTCGCGCCAACGATTCTATAAAAAGTTCTGTTGATCGTGTCACAACAAATACAGCTTCGGTCGACGCAATATTCATGTCGGGATCTAATTTCATTAAATTTCTGATACGTGTTAGTGGCAACTGAAATAGGCGCGCTTCTGGTCCACCACTTTCGCTGGTGGACTTCACCTTTTCTAAGTAATAGAAAACATACAAAAACTTAGATATGAAATTGAAACAGGTAGCAACTATTTACCGGCTGTAGCCGCTTCAGCTATATCGGCACTTTCTGTTTCGATTTCTTTGACTTCTGCGACAATTTCGGATTCTTCATCCACAATTTCCAACTGCTCCTCCTTATCATCTTGTTTGTCTATAATTTCCTCGGAAAATTCGGCACTGAATAATTCCTCACTAGCCATTTTTTTGAAACCGCGCAAAACTTTTAATAGCTAATCAGCTGATTGATTAGTAAATAAAATGTTTTTAGAGTTACCATTATAACTAAAATATTTGTTTTACAGACTGTCCTTTGGAACTCAAGATTATTTTTTAAAATAATAATTAATAAATTTCAATAGCACGCAATAAGTGAAATTAACTTTAAATTTTTTGGAATTTGTAGTATTTTGCTTCAAATTGCGGTAAGTTACATTGTTATTGTATCCGTTCACAATAGCACTATTTTAGAATACAAAAAGGAATACGATATTTTCCAATCACATATTCGTATATCAATCAAAACTCTAACAATATACTACAATTTGATACAAAATAAAAAAATATGTTTCAAAAAATCAACAAATTAAACACGGCCAAACATGTCACTGACATGTGTGTATCAAATTTTGTTTAATGAATTTTACGTAGCAAAAGGATCAGTTTTAAAAATAAGTTTACAAAATATTTTCAAATAAAATTAAATGTTAAAATACATGTATGTAGTCGAAATTACTCGTATATACGATTATATTGTGACCGTGCAACACCTGTACAAAGTTTTTATTTCATTCACAATGGCATGGATTGGTGAACCACAGAAAACTCACCAACATTTGTAGTCCTTCTTGCGAATTTTGAATACATTCATCAGTTTGCTCATTGTTGGTTGATTGTTGGAAAAATCGAAGCGGTGAATCGGAATCGGGAAGTCGTCGGACGTTGCATTTTCCGACAATTAAAAGTTATTATTTTTTGTTAAAGGTAATAAACATTATAGGAAAGTTTATAATGTGTGTATATTAAGTGTATAAACAAAGTGCAGCAGTAATTGCATAAAATAATAAGATGTGAATAATTGTTGGTGGGGGAAATTGCATTGCATCTTGCTGATGTCTGCAGTTGCATGCATAGAAAAATATTTGTGAATGCTAGTGGTGTGCGAAAGTGCTGACGAATGCGGTTACTTGGTATTCATTCATCATTTGTAAAAATAGTGGTTTGTGTTTAATTTATGGTGCTAAACTAAAAAGAAGGCACAAGTCTTAAATAAAAACGAGTTAAAACGGCTATTTTTGAAACTTTATTTTATTCCAACTTGTATTCGCATGTATATCCATTTAAAAGTGTAAAGCGACTTAACGGTCCGGTTTTTTGCATCACTTGTCGGCAATTGCATGCATAGCAGAAAGATTGATAGGCTAGTGTAAAATGCACTTAATTTTTTCTATATACCGAAGGTGAAAGTGATAGTAATTTTGTGGAAAAGATACAGAAGTTTAATAATTAAACAACGCATTAACAAAATTAAGGTCTTAATTTATCTAAATAAGTGAATAAAAATACCGGAAATAGCAAAGCAAATATAAAACGCGACATTTTTCTTTGTTGTTTCATTAAATTTAAACACACATACATATGTAAATACTAAATGCAGATAGGACACAAAATAATTGGTTTTTATTTTATATACATACATATATATACATTTTTTTGTACATATTCCAGATTTACTTTCGTATTAGGTTTCCCCTTCACTTGGCTGATTGTGTCGTAGTTGCTGTTCCGTTTATTAACGTTTCGTGAATTGATAACTGCTTTTGGGGGCTGCTATCCACACATTGTTGTGTGTGCAGCGTGAACATTTGTTGTTGTGCGGTTGCAAGATGACTGACGTCTACGACGGCAACGGTGACTACGCAACATACAACGATGATGATGACTATGGCAAGCAACGCAAAGGCGGTTGTGTACCGGGAGTAGATCCTCATAATGGTGATAGCTCAAATCATGATCTACACCATCATGTTGGCGGAGTTGTTGGCAGCGGTGGTGGAGGCGGAGTCGTCGGTGGTGGAATGGGAATGATGGGAGGCGGAGGTGAAGGTGGTCAATTGAACGATAAGGCGAACGAATACATTCGCGATTGCATGGCGGAGAAAAATCGTATGGATAGAAAGTTTCCAATTGCCGAAAAATTAATGGACTGTGGTGAGTTTTAGCGGTAGCATCAATTTTATGAAAAATTTAAGTAAGATTTGAAATTATTTTTTTAGCAGAAAAAATTGTTTAATATGTGTACATACATATAAAATACGTATGTATTTAGAGTATAATTATATTAGAAACTTATTTGAAAAAGAAAAGATAATTAAAATTAATATTACGCATAAATAGCAATATAAAGTAAAAAGTAACTTTTTGTTGACATAAGTATTTATTTTATATGCGTATTAAAGTTCGCCGCTATGTTTAAATATCAATCAAGAACTATGTTTCTTAAAAAATAAATATAAGATTTATACAATAACATTTATTTTTATTTTTTCAGAAATCGAGAAGGTCCAATCGATGGGTCGCATACCACCACGCGAACAAAAATATGCGGATATTTATAGAGAAAAACCTCTTCGTGTTTCTCAAAAGGTTTTGGTGCCAATTCGGGAACATCCCAAGGTAAATTAAAAGATTGTACTTTAAATACAGCTCAATATACTTTAAACTAATTTGTTTGTAGTTCAATTTTGTTGGAAAATTATTGGGACCAAAAGGAAATTCCTTGCGGCGGTTGCAAGAGGAGACGCTTTGCAAAATGACCGTACTAGGACGCAATTCAATGCGTGATCGCGCGAAGGAAGAAGAATTGCGTTCGTCAAAAGACCCGAAATATGCACATTTGAATAGTGATTTACATGTGGAAATCTCTACAATCGCTCCACCGGCAGAAGCTTATGCACGTATCGCCTACGCAATGGCCGAGCTACGCAAGTACTTAATACCTGATAGTAACGACGTTATACGACAAGAACAACTAAGAGAGTTAATGGACAATACAGGCATTTCAGACGATGTCACTAAGTCAGCTTATAAAAAAATATCGCATCAGCCGCCTAGTAGTAATCTTTCTGGCGGTGGTGTTGGTAGTGCTGGTGGCGGTTGTGGCACTGGCGGTGTTTTAGGTGGTGTTGGCGGTACGATGGGAGCAGGAGCTGGTGGTACCAATATGTCAATGGGTAAAGGGGCGCCACATCATGCATACAGGTGGGCATAGCTTTGCTTTGTTTTTCTAATTAACAAATTTAAATATACTTGATTTCAACAGAACCCCACAATCCACGCAAAATTTGCAATTTAATAAAAATACGGTAGCACCTAAGCAAAAGGTTTTGTCCATATTAGAGAAGGCTCGAACTGCCATGGAAGAAACATATGGGTAAGATTTCTTTCACATGCTGATTTTTATGAATTATCAACATTATATTATATGTATATTTCTTAAAGACGCGGCTACGAAGACCCGATCTCATATGAACAACCCAATTACGATGCTTACCCCTATGGCCATGGACCGAATACTCATGCACATACTGGGCATGTGCCAAGTAATACCGGCATAGGCACTGCAAATATGGCACCGCGTGGCCCCTATGATGTTACCGATTATGAAACTGATTACAATAGAAGAGACTATTATCCCAATTCGTCGAATTTCGGAGGTTCGTTGTATGCAAATAACGTTTACTATCCAAATTCAATAAATTATGATTAACGATTTAAATTGTAAAATTTATTCAAATTATAAATAATGAATAAAATTATTATAATTTTATACTTATTTATTCCTTACACAAACATACAAATCGTTTTTTTTTTTGTTTTTTGTTTTGCAGGTGGCGGAGCTTCGACTATGCATTCAAATCACAACACTGGCATAAACCCGAATCATAATCGAAGCCACGTTAATAGGTGAAATTCGTTCGCTAAACTACACACAAATGCAAGTATTGTTGCGTCGCACATTACCACAGCAGCTACAGCAGTCACCACAAATAACACCTCCCCAACCGCCAGAGTCGGACAGTGTATCAATAACATTAGCAACAATTATTATAAGAACAACAATAATAACAACATTAATACTAATAATAAAACCACCGTTACATCCACACAACCCCTACTTAGTAACAGTCAACAAAATTCGACGCTTATAAACCAACAAAACTCAATTGGGCAAAATGTTGGCGGCGGTGGTGCTAATAATGTTGCAAAGCATATAAATACGGTAACTGGCTTAGGGCCCACAATGCAACAGCAATTTAATACGAATGCTAAAAATAACCACACACAACTGTTGTCACAACAGCCACAACAACAACAACAACAACTGTCAGCGAATACGCTACAACAAACGCCGCAGCAGCAACGGCATCAACAAACCCACCCACCGCCACCACGTCAATCACACTCTTACCCTTACAACAACAACAATAATAATAATAATAGCAGCAATAATATTAATCTTAACATAAGCAATGTTGCGCCCAATATGTCCGGCAACAATATATTGAAACCACAACAACAACAACAAACATATGCGGCAATAACGTCAACACAACAACGTCTTAACGGTGCACTGACGACAACAGCCAGTGCTACACCGAAGTCGCTCACACAGCCACTACATAAACAACAACAACAGCAGCAACAGCACCATACAACGGCTCTAGCCAACAATAATAGTAAAATTGTTGGTCCAGCTATGTCAACGACTAATATGTTCTTTGTAAGGTACTAGAAATTATCAGAAATGTTTGGCTTGTGTTTTTCTAAAAATATAGTTTTTTGTGATATTTTAATTTTTTTTAAAATACGGTTTTCTGAAAATACGATTTTCTGAGACATTTAACATATAATCATACATTATCAACCGTACATTTCTTAAGTCATAAAAATATAAATTTTTCCTGTATATTATAGGCCAACAAATCCAGCTCCATCACAACCATTACACATTGGTGAATTGCAACCTTTCGTACCGGTGCAGCTCTTTTAAATTTTACACAACTCAGCTAAGTCTGCAAGAAAAGCGAAGAAAAAAAGAAGCGGAAGAAATAAAACGCTTCTGCGGCAACGGCAACACAGAAAAACATAAAAAGGCATAATTTATCTTTACATTTATAAAAAATTGCTTGAATTGGATTGCTAAAAAAAACAAATGTGTAGATAAACTTACATACAGACAAACTTGCATTAATTTACAGAAAACAGAAAATGTTCCAGTGATTAACAATGTGAAATTCAGCATTGCAGTGAACAGCGATTTAAATAAGTAATAACAAGTAAATATAGATTTCTATGTTTAAATCAACGAAATAGGGAAAAGAACGACAAAAACAAAACCACAAAACAAAATAATCTAAAACATGATATAAAAATAAAATACAAACATGACGTTAAATCAAGCCCACTTACATACATAAACACATACATACAATGTATTTACTTACAAACATTTACATATATGCCTGTGGGCTAATGTTTAAGACGCATATTATTTATAAAAGTAAGCTCTTATCTAAAAAAATAATGATATTTATATATTTATATTCTTAATGAAACTAATAGCAAGAAAATACAATAGGATAAACATTTAAACAAAGCGAAACAAAAAGAAAAGCTAATGGCAAATACCAGAAGAGCTGAACTTATCGATAAAGTAGAGCGCTTACAAAGGGAGAAGAATCAAAGATGACATGAAACATGCAAACAGAATTACTTTCAACAATTTTACAAAAAAAAAAAACAGAAAAAACGAATGAAAATAATAAAT